>NC_081564.1:2958938-3066435 GCF_022355385.1 Mustela nigripes
CTCAGCTCCCCAGTGACTAAGCCCTTTAAGGCAGGTGCTCAGCTCCCCAGTGACTAAGCCCTTTAAGGCAGGTGCTCAGCTCCCCAGTGACTAAGCCCTTTAAGGCAGGTGCCTGCCTCCTCATCCTCCTCTCCAAGCCCTGCACGGACGGTGGCACCAATAGGGAATGCATCGTTTCTCGGAGTGGGCTCCCTGGGTGTTGCTTTGGGCCAGGGATTCTGCCACCCAACACATTTAGGAAGCAAGAAGCTTCCTTGCTACAGGCCTTATCAGAGACTTGCCGTGTACTGTGCCCCGGGACGCTCCAAGAAAGGGGGTAAGCATTGCATGATTTTCCAAACTTCTGTGACTAGCGAACCAGGGGTCAAGGGGTTTGCTTGGAGGAGTGGGTCCAGCAAGAGGATTGTTCATGTCCTCTGGGCCCCAGCATTTTTGCATAAAGTGGCAGTTTTCCAGCACATTTTGGAGCAACAGGATGATCGATACATACTGAACGGGAGACATTTGAGTAGAAATGTTGCATTAATAAGATGAGCCAGGGTGTTTGCAGTGTGGGCAGAGCTGGGGCGGTTGGTGGAGCTGTGCAGGGAGGGAGGGGGTCCCTTCCTTGGCACTCGCTCTCCAGCCCACCAGCGGGCAGACCTACTCCGGGGGCTGAGGGAACCCCGCACTGCACCCACCCCCGATCTTACAAGCCGGTACCGCTCCCCACCTCCACGCAGGAAATGTTTTTCCCTTTGGCAGTGTTTCTCTCCTTGCTTGTTTGCTCGGAGCACCGGCATTCTACTGAAGAGACTCTGGGAAATTGATGTAATTTTTGGAAGGTGGGGTGATACGGGTACTCACCTAAACATAAAAATCCCCAGTACCTTCCGTTTGGAGTAAAGCTTTTAGTATTTGTTTTTACCTTTTGCTTTCCTAATTATAACTGTCTTTATTAGTTGTGTTTGTTTGTTTTTTCAGTAGACTCCGAACCCAGCGTGGGGCTCGAACTCATGACCCTGAGATCAAGAATCACATGTTCTACCAACCAAGCCAGCCGGGTGCCCCTGTCTTTATTACTTATTATTATTATTATTTTTTTTAAAACACCTTACAGTTTCCCATCCAGATAAGCTTAATAGGAGGAAAGGATATACTTGGGAAAGAATTTGCATCGGATAAAATCATCAGATAAGAGGTAGGCTTAGAAGGGAGAGATGACTTTGGATGGTGGGGAAGAGAAAGGCGAGGGTGTCCTGGTGGGGAAGCAGCGTGAGCCAGGTTGTGAGTGGGCGCCCAGGAAGGCTGATCGGGTCGGGGACAGGCTAAGGGGAGGGTAAGTATTCCTGTTCACTGGCTGGCTGTGGCCGTCTGATGGGGGCCTGGGAGGTGGGGGCGAGACACGGCCACCAGACCCCAACACTTCCCGCGGTGGGCTGTGCGTCCTGTACTGAGATGCTGGCAAGTGGGGCGGCCTGGGGTTGGGAGGTGGAGGAATGCAGCTTGTCTGGCTTCCAGGCATGACCTACATTCTCATTTCAAATGCGTCCTTCTGTTCATACAAAAGAGAAGGATTAAGACGAAAGCTCTCTTGGGGCATCAGTGAGGAGGAGGGGAAGCTTTTAGGATCGCAGGGTTCCGCCGGCGTGGAGAGAAGTGGGCTTCAGACCAAGCGTTTAATTGCATTTACTTGTATGTTTCCCTTCTATTTATGGCGAACGGTACCGGGCTTTTCATATCCAGTAATGGCAAAGTTTCCCCTTTGAAACAAATTTGTTTAAGTAGCAAAAAAGATGAGTTGACTTTAATATAAAACACTAAATAGTCATAGTACTTCTAATCTGTGGATCCGGTAAAAATTGTGAACGGTATTTAGGGAACTCGGCCTCAGGTACCTGGAGGGCCCCCCCTGCCCCCTACCCCTGGACCTGTGTGAGGTCAGCCGGGAGGGAGGCGGGGCTCCAAGGCTTCCAACAAGGCAGTGAGGACTGGCCCCCCCGTGCAGAGAGCCGCTCTGCGGGAGGAGGGAGGGCTCATCGCATACCCTAGGGGAAGTCAAGGCAACATCTCTCTTTGTAACCCCGAGATGAGATCATAAAACTTTTAAAAGATCAATTGCTGCTTCAGGGGGGAAAGGCCTGAGTGGAGATCTGAGTTAATAAGAGCAGAGTGCAAGGTTCCCGGAGGCGTGGTCCAATCCCTTTATGGGCCAATTACTTCACAGGAGGCATGCTTCCAGGGCTTGGGAACCCGAGCTCATCTAAGAGCTCAGTGCATCAGTTCACGGAAACACGGCTTTGGTTCCAACAGACGCCTGGGAGAAACAACCCTGCTGGGGGGCGGGCGCGTCCCCTGGTGTCTCCCATTCCACAGGGGGCCAAAGGCCACAACCTCTGGATAAACATGGCGGTGGACCCCATCTTCATCTGCCAGGTTTTTCTCCCCGCGAAAAGAAGCTGTAAAGAATGGGCTTAGGAGCCCAGGTCTGTGTGGCTGATGGATACAGATGTGACGGTCTGTCTACACTATGGGACATTCCTCGGCTGTGAGAAAGGAGGAAATCCTGCCATTTAGGACAACACCAGGACCCGAGGGCCTTACGCTAAGCGGCGGAAGTCAGACAGAGGAAGACAAATACTGTATGATACCACTTAGATGTAAAATGTGAGAAAAACAGAGTAGCGTGGTGGTTGCCCGGGGCTGGGCAGGGGTGGTGAGACGTGGGTCGCAGGGTACAGACTTCCAGTTCTCAGAAGAATTCATCCCGAGGGCGTGACGTAGTGTGGTGGGTATGGTTACGAATACCGTGGTGGCAGGTGACCGTCCTCTGTGTCAACCCACATCACGGCTGCCCGGCCCACTGTTTACCCGCTGACCCCCTCGGAAAGGGGCTATAGGCACACGCGTCTCCAGGGACAAGTCGGACATTACTCATGGCGGGGCTTAAAATAATAAACAGTGGTAAGGACCACGGGGGAACATGTTCTCTGCCTGAACTGGCCAGACCCGGTGTCAGAGGGACACACGCGGTCCGGTTTCGGCAGTGTGGTCTGGTTTCTGTTCACGCATCCGCTGAGGCATCCACGAGGGTCACAAACGTCCAGAAAGAGAAGGTGACACAGACGGGACTCTGGAAGGAGGTCTCACCCGAGCCCTATTCATCAGGCAGCTCTTCCCCGACACACATGTCCAAACAAGAAGTGTGGTCCGTGAAGGTGCTCCCGTGGTGTTATTTGCAAAGGGGACAGACAGCAGAAGCACATCGTGAACGGCTGAGCTCCTGCGTGACCCTGGTGTGCGTGGGTGTGCACCTCTGGGCTCACGCCCGTGTGTCCCCCGTCCTGCACCTTCCTTCTTGGACGTGTCCAGTCCTTGTTGGTGCAAAGGGACCTCACAACGAGAAAATAACCCCAGCTGGATTCACTCCGGCTTGGGGGGCTTTTTCCTAGTTTTGCCCGAGATGGCCAGGATCTCTCATCCCCGCCTTCGCGCGCAGGGGCACGGCCTGAAAACGAGCATGAGCGCTGGTCAACAGGGACTGTGGTGGACGAGGGGCTCCGACGGGCGGCGGCGACGTCACTGATGTCACTGTGTCTGAAGTTAGCCTTTGCTTTTACTCAACTTTTTTTCCCCCCGGTCTTTCACGATTTGGGCAGCAGACGGCACGCTATCAAGGTTCTGTTTGAGGCAGCTTGTGTAAGCGACCCTCCTTTAACGGGAGACAATGAAAAATCCACCCGAGCCCGACGTGAGTAAGTTTTCATGGGAACAATGTGACCCCTTGAGTATTATGATCCTCCACAGAAGGCTGCCGACTGTCCTGATTCCCCGAATCGCCTGTCAGGTTTTACTACGGTCTGCTGGAGCCGCGTCGGGGGTGGGCTCGTCTGGGGTCCCCCAGTGAATGAAACGCGGGCGGCATATATGGAAACCGTAACTCGTGCTTCTGTTTTCCTTCCGTCCGCCGCCCCCCACCCCCGCTCTTCCCTTTGCTCCTTGGGCGGAAAACCCTCCAACCCGTTCTTCTCGTGCGGGCGTTCTTGGGAAACAGACACCCATGCCCTCCGGCACCTTTGTTAAGGAAGGAGGAAGTACTTTCTCTGTTCCTCCCCGTTTCGGAGGTCATGCGCGTTTCCTGGCACCCGCTGTTGAGAGGCAGACGCGGAGCTTTGCTGAGGCGCGGAGGCTGCAAAGGAAGCAGGTCCCCAACCCCACGACAGGCTTGTCCCGACTGATGACATCACACATGGTCCCTACTCACCCCTGTGACCTTGATACCCTCCTGTCTGTCTGTCTGTCCCTCTGCTGGGAATGCTCTTCCCCCACCAGGCCAGGAGGCTCATTCTGGATTCTTCCAGGGTCAGATGGGACCTTCTCCAAGGGGACCCGCCTTACCAGCCTGGTCATGCTCTGCCTCAGTATCCCTCATCCTGCCTACTTCCTCCTGGCACGGCTCACACTGACGGTCCTCTTTGCGCGTTCTAGTCCCTCTCCTCTGTCCTCCCTGGGCGGTGAGCCACCAGAGAGAAAGGTCTCGGTGTCCCCGGTGCACTCCGGCCTGGGTGGGGAGTGTCTGGTGCAGAGAAGCGTCCGGAGGCATAGGTGATAGAGAGGTTCTTGAAATTACCCCCTGCGGCAGTGTGCACGGAGTCACGCCCCGGAGCAATTGCTTCCAGCTCCCCCCCTGACTGTGTTTTCTCAGACAGACCGTCTCCGTGTCCCAGAGAGACGCGCTTTCGTGTCACAGCCGGGAGACGTGCTGGCCATCTGGGGCTGCGGGAAGCCTGAACGGCCCATTGGGCCACTCCCAGCAGAGGTCCCGAGTTACAAAGCATCTGTTTCATGTCCTACTCAGTCTCCGGCCTTGACCCCACTTTCCTGCCATCACCGTGCCCCTGTGAGTGTCCCCAGAAGGCACCGGACTGCGGGCTGGGCTGCCTGGCGCTGAAGTCTCCACTCGGGGCTCACCAGCTGTGCAAACCGGGCAGTTTCTTCATCTCTGTGTGCTTTGGGGTCCCGTCTGTGGACCACACACGATCAGCACAGCAGCTATGTGCTGGGGACACGGACATTCAAGGGTGGTGTATAAAGGACTTGGAGAAACGCCTGGTGCGTGGCGAGCTCCGTCAAAGGGTGTGCTCGCCTGTTTGTTGGAGATTTGCCTTGGTTTCCTATGATATTCTACATCACTAAAACCACTTTGTAGAAGAGGGTGTGAGCGTGAATAATGGAGCTGCTGAGGAGAAGCCAGAAGTCACACCCTAGATGGTTTGTTTTTCTTCCCTTTCATACACTGGGTCGCGGGAACCACCACCTTCCAGGAACGGCTCCACTAAAGGTCTTCATCGTGACCTGAGAGGCATTTGGTCTGCCACTGCGAAGACTCACCGTTCTCCAGGCTGCAACATGGCGTTAGTAAGGGATGTGTCTGGAAGGACACGAAGCACCCACACGTCCCCAGCATCACTTTCCCCTAAATCCGACCCCTCCTGACACGTCCGTGCCTGTGGTCTCAGCCTGGGACTGGCTGTGTGATCGGCGGTGGTGCCTGTTTCTTTTACCTCCGGGTTCTTCCCATCCCTGCCGCCCTGTGCACGCGATGTAGACGCGGTCCCGAGGGGCGGTGTGGGTGTGACACCAGGGTGGCCTGTCCAAGCAAGACACATCCACAAGGTGCCAAGTTTGGGTCACACACAGGTGCTCAGCCTGGGACCAAAGGGGGCCTCGGAGCTTTGGCCTGGCCACTTGAATACAGCTTCTCTCTGTGGCTGGACTGGCCCCTGTCGTGTGACAGCATGAAAGTGAGAAAGACTCCAGCAGAGGGGAGCGGTGATAAACCCAACACCTTCAAACTGAGGACACTGTTTTCGGTTGACAATGGCCAACCCTCTTGTGTGGACGTGAGTTGACGCCTGGCGTTCTGCTTCTCTCTTTCTCTTTTTTCTCGATTCAGTTTGGGGTGGCTCTTCTTTCTTGAATACAAAGAACACTTTTGGTAAAGCCAGCTCTGGGTGGACCATTCCCCGAAGGAGTCATTACATGGTTCTGACGTGGGGAAGGGTCTCAGAACACGAGTCCCACTTGAGTCTCCCCGAGAAGATCTGGAACAGGGACCGGATGTCTTCTGCAGGGTCAGCGAACTGCATTTGCTCTTCCAGTGATGCACCCATCCGCTACATGCCCCGTCCAAAACAGCGTCTCATTGTTCTACTTGAAACCCCCCAAAGAGCAGGGACCCCGATAATAAATACTTATACTTAATGCATGTTGGGCAATGGTATATAAACTCTTCCATTGAATTCTCAAAATGACTATAGGAAGGGGTGTCTGGGGGGCTCAAGCTGGTGAGTTGTCTTCCTTCTGGGGCTCCGGTCGTGATGCTGGGGTCCTGGGATCGAGCCCCGCATTGGGCTCCCTGCTCAGCGGGCAGCCTGCTTCTCCCACTCCCTGACGCTCCCCTTGCTCGTGCGTGGGCACTCACTCTCTCTCTCTCTCTCTCTTGCAAAAATAAATAAACAAGAATCTTAAAAAAAAACAACTGTAGGAGGGAGTGTACTCATTGTCATCCCTGCTTTGCAGAGGAGAAAACCAAGACCCAGAGAAGTGCAGAAACTTGCCCACGTCTCATCAGGAAGTCGAGGTGTTGGAAACCACTGGGAGTCTTATTTCTGGGTCCCCACTCAGAAGCATCCCACGGTATCACCGACAGGACCCGGCAGCCCAGCTGGTGGTGCGGCTGTTTATGTCTCCCTACGCTGCTAGTGGAAGGTCCAGGGACAGACATCACCGTCATGCGGAAACAGCAGTCTATTTCCGTTCATCCTCAGAAATCATTTTCTAGTTTTTGGTTGTTTGTGTTTGTTTTGTTTTTTGGGAGCCTGATATGCCCTAGCCCAGGGGTAGCAAAGGTGAGCACCAGCGTACCAGATCGGTGGGTTGCAATCAAGGTTGCAGGTTGCAAGGTACAGGTTGACCCAACCCAACACAGTTAAAAAAAAAAATGAGGAAAGAGACAATGTGTTCAGGTCCAAAAAGCCAGGAAGTTCCTTAGGAAAAACTGCCCCAAGCAACACGGTTGTTGGAAATATGCATCAGTCATCGTTCTGGGCACTAGACCCCTGCTCTTACTCAACCTTGTCTCGCAGCCTTTTTAAACTGAACGCCGACAATGCAGGGAGTCAGAGTCAAAGATCAGAGTCCAAGTCAAAGATCAGAGGTGGCTGTTGATGTCTTTAAAACTTTTATCTACTCAAGTTATGCTTCATCACTGACCTTCACACGGTTCTTAGGGGTCAGTCAAATCATGGCCAAAGTTTTGCGCTCAGTTTCGCAAAGAGGAATCCCCAAAGAGGAGATGTGTTTCTTGGAAAGAACAGAGGATTCCAAGGCAGAATATAATTTGCTGCTCTCACCCTGCTGGATGTTGTTGGACCGATTCCTTCAAATATCTTTGAATCTCAGTTTCTTCCCCTGTAACAAGAAGACGATAGCCAGGACCCTATTCGACCCTCAATGGTTTGCCGTCACAATCAGATTCAATTTATCCGTCAAGATGTTGTTGCAAATGATCGGGCTCCAGGAAGTCACGGGGACTTCTAGGTCTTACAAATTTACATACTCTTATCCAGTATCATTTTTAATCTGAGCAGTTTGTACGGATAATCCTGGAGTGGATAAGAGAACTCCATGTGAGGGATCTACCACCAGGCAAGAAATTAACTCCAAACTCAGTGGCTTACACAGACCTCGGTAGACAGCAGCTGCCTCAGAACCTCAAACATGAGACGGAGGAGAAAGCAACTTCCGTCTTGCTCAGTCGGGGATCGGGGAGGGTCTCTGTCCCAGCCGCAGATCCTTCGGCTTGAGCTGATCTGTACCTGTGTGGTGACCACCGTCTGTGCAGAAATGTGAGAATATTCAGGTGACTTGGCTTCTGTCTTTAACGTGAGCCTCGGCACTTCCTTGCAAGGTGGAGAATTAAAGGCATGATGGATAAGGTGTCTGTGCCGTTTAGCCTAGTTCGTACACTGTTGGCGAGGAAACACTGTACCTGAGACGGAACGAGTAGGGAATAATACGGACCACTTAGGAAGAATTAATGTGACGTGGGAAACGGAAAGGAAAAACGTATGAGGTTGCCCGGGAAAGGCCGGCAGAACAGCCGTAGAAGAGCCTGTCGCCGGGTCTTTGAGAAGAGGACCCAGGCAGGGGTCTGAAGGACTCATCTGAAGCCATTAGGATAATCTCTCGGGGCTAAGAGGCTGCCTCTCTTCCACACTCTTGTTTTGTTTTTTCCCCTCCAAGACCTATTGCCGCATTTCCTCCTGAGCAAAGACCTCAAGTGTCCGGCTGACTGGAGGAGCTGGGCTGCCATCTCTGAAAGTGTGTGCTCGTCCACGGGAAGGTGGCGGAGGAGAGGGGAGAAGGGTCTGGACGTGCGGAGACGCGGGCTGGAAGCCGTTGCTGCCTGATGCATTCCTCTCCCCTCACCTTGGCCTCTATACTAGCTGCTTGTGTCCTCTCGGACCACCCCACATGGGTTTTCCATATATTCACCGATGATATTGTTTACAGAGATGCACCAAAGAGTTTAAAGCCTTCCCGTTGTTCTTCAGGTACAGAAGGAGCCACGTCTCCGTGGGCGGGCATCCCCCGGTCTCCCTCATCTCCTCCTTCCGTGGGCCGGGCTGCCGTGGGCCGGGGCGCCATCTTGGATCCTGCCAGGGAGGGCACCCCCGGTGAAACCGGCGCTGGAGACAAGGGTCCTGGGCTTTCGAAGGCCACGCAGAGCAGAGGCACCCAACCTTCCCAGACCCCTCCATGACTGAAAAATACTCTTTAACGTCCTCGGCCTTAAACAAGGTTCCTTATCAAAGCAACTGACC
Organism: Mustela nigripes; assembly: GCF_022355385.1. Taxonomy (NCBI): domain Eukaryota; kingdom Metazoa; phylum Chordata; class Mammalia; order Carnivora; family Mustelidae; genus Mustela; species Mustela nigripes. Next base: position 2,967,806 of record NC_081564.1, read on the forward strand.
CATAGCCTAAGCAATGCATGGTCCGATGATGAGTTCTCATACCACACGCCTCTCCATGGTGTCTGCCAGGGTTGTGACGAGGTATTTCCTGGCATACTTATGGTTGACTTCCTTCTTCAACCTTTCAAGCAGACGGTGAGTCCCGTGAGGTCAGGGTCCATAGTTGTCTTCTGAGCCCTAATATTCTTGGTGCCTGTAGGACCGTCAGTAACTATTTGATCGCTGAGTACAAATACATAAAATTCGGGTTAACACTCGGAGACCCTCCAGTCAGGCTTGGGTAGTCAGAGGCCTCCTTTCCGTGAGGGCTGGACAGGGATTCAGAAGGCAACAGCAGAGGACTCCCTACTTCCCATGCTTTGGGGAACAGCCGGAGCCCTCCTGCTCCCCGCAGGTCTCTGAGCTAGAATATGAAGCTGAGCCGTATTTCCTCCTGACCAGCAAGTTTCAGGCTTGGGCAAAGCTATGAAGTTCTTGTCAACTGGAAAGCCATCGCACGAAGATGTCTGTTTGTGTGGCAGTGCTTAGCTCAACGCTGGCATGTACAAACAGCTTCATGAATTCCTCACTGGGTGAATGCCACGTCCCCTGTCCAGCCCTGGAGAGGATGAGAACCAGAGGGGACGGCAGGCGTGGGGGAAGCAGCATTGGAGCACGAGAGTGGCTGGGTCTCTGCTGTGTGCAGCTCCCAAAGCCTGGGACACCCCCCAGCCCCCTGACACCACTGACTCCCAGAATGCCGTCCTTCAAGTACATGCAAACTCCTTGAACACATGTCTTTGTCTGCTCAATGGGGCAACATACTCTAACTCAACGTAGCCTAACAAGCATCGTTCAATTACCCGGTCGTTCAGCAAATAACCTCCACCTTCTTAACACAGGACCTTGTGATCTTGACTCCTCATCCAAACCACGGACAAGACAAGACAACCCCAGTCTACCTACAGCTGCGAAGACCATTCATGTCTTTGGTCACTCAGTATTTCAGACCCTTGTCTGTGCCAGGAACTGATCTAGAAAAGAATACAGAGGTGAAGACTATGGCCAGGTCCCTCACGCTGTCTACATTCTTGTGCAGAGGGACAGATAGTAAATGAATGAGGACATTTCAAGGCTGGTGAGTTATAGGAGGAAAAGTCAATCAGGTGATCGGTGTGCAAGGTCACAGATGGCCTCTCTGAGAATACGACATCTCAGCTAAGACCTAAAGATTAGAATGATCAACTCACACAAAGAGTCCAGTCAGAGGAATTGGCAGGTGCAAAGGCCCTGTGGCAGGACAAGTTTGGCTCATAAGGGACAGGCTTCCCAGAGGCCAGGGTAAAGGGAGATGGGAAGAGACTGATGACATGAGAGAAGCATGGGGGTAAGATTAGGGGGTCACATTCAAGAGCTGGGGTTTTATTCCTGGTGTGGTGGGAAGCCCTGAAGGTTGAGACCAAGAGAGAGTTGCATGATCTGATTATGCTTTAAAGGGAATACAGTACTCGGGCCATTTTGAGAAGAATGGATGGCAAGAGTACTGACAGTGAGCTCAGCTTAGGGGAGAATTTCCAGGGGACCTAACCAGGGTCCTTGCAAGGCCTGGGTTTACAAACGGCTGGTGATCATGGGCAGAGGCACCGCACGCCCAAGGGAGATGCTCCAGAAACATGGCAGGTCCCACGGCCACAGATGCTACTCCAGAGCTTCCCAGGAGGGACCGGGGAGACTGGGACCAACTCCCTAAAAGCCCACACCATGACTCCCACGTTAAGGGCTGCTTTGGGGCAATTTGCTAGCAACATCACTTGCGAGGAAACACAATCAGAGCATCAAGAGGTCCAAGGCTTGTCAGCAACGTGTGGGCGAGGGGGATGGCGGCGGGAGTCGGTGCAGGCTCGCACGTCAGTGTTCTCATTTACCCGCGCTCGCGCCATTCTGCTCGGCACATCTCCAGAATCTCTCCCACACACAGAGTCACAAAAGCGCAAGACGGTGTTTGCACACCGTGGATCAAAGTAGCGTCTCCAGGCAGAGGACAGAATCCGCTCAAGGCCAGTGAACGGGGCTGCTTTAGACAATCGATGCTTTATGCCATCATAAGCAAATGCTTTTAAGAGGATGGGGAAGAACTTCACGGACGGATGTGGAGGAATTACAAGATGGACGGGTGGCTGGAAGAAAGAAGCAATGCTGTTTAACGTTGAAAGGGGGAAGAAATTGTGTGTGCGTGCATGCGTGTGTGCGTGTGCGTGCATGCGTGTGTGCGTATGTGCTTTCACATGCCAAGAATGTCTTTGGAAAGGGGATGATAAAGGGCCGATGCTGGTGAGCTGCGGGAAGGGAGCTGGGCAAGTGGAGGGCAGGGGTAGACCTCTACACGTGGGCCTGTCCACATTTTGAGTTTGGAGCTCTGTAAACACATCACCTTCCTTCCCGCACTCCTCCAGAAGAAAATAAATTAAGAGCCCAAAAAATAAAAGCAGAAGGGGAAAATGTGCCTCAGTAAAATGACGAATTACAAGGAGCCTTCAACCTTTGGCTTGGCGTATTTGCCTCCCACCGCCAGGGGCCTGGAGGCTACCTCGGTCCCTCCAGCATCCGTCTCCGCCGTCCCTTACATGCTCGGGCTGCACGGAGCACGGGAGCCAAGTGCAGAGCCAACCAGCTGCCCAAACTCCAGGGAGTGAGTAAGCCCAGAGGACTGGCAGGGGGGCGAGGAGGAAGGGGAGCAGGACCGCCGGTGCAATGTTGGGGACAAAGTCCCGGCCAGCAGGACAGTGTGGCTCCACGACTGACCCGTGTCACCACGGGATAGAGTGCTGTTCCTTGTCACAGTTACAACGCCAAGAAGTCAGAGCCACGGTGTGAGAATGTCAGCGAAGCTTCACTCCGTGGGGAACAGGAGAACGAACAGTCTTTCTGGACGTTGGCTATAGACTGACATCTTCAATACCCACGAGCTCAACACCCTAATAAATATTGTTATTTTTCCTCTCATTTTCACATGAGACCCAAAGAAACAGATTCATTTGCACAAAACCACACAGGTCCCAAGGATAAGATCTGAGACGTGGACCATGTTGCCTGGCGGGCTCCCGAGGCCATACTATTGTCCTGGAGCCATTTTCCTTCATGGGTTTCTTCAACAAAATGTCTCATTTTGCACAAATTGACTCATTTGCACAAAATGTCCAACACTGCGAAGCCTCTTCCAGGTGCCATGGTTTTAACTCCCAGTGTCTCCTCTTTTTCTATAGAAGCTGATCTCCTCTGGGGGGCTGGCTCCCTCCACTGGAGGCAGGCTCGATGGGATGGAAATCCACGGATGCCGGACTCCCCAGCCTTTCACCATGGGATGGAGGAACCCAACGGCCATTGCAAACGTCAGAGCAATGTTCACGGCCAAAGCCAGCCCTTGGGTCTCTAGGAACATCTCCTCTTCTCTTGAGCTTCTCAAAACTTCTTCTCTGCCTGCTCACCCACCCCCAGGGGCTTCCAGCACATTCTCTTGGGAGAGTTCAGTTTCTATAAATGCCAGAACACACCAAGAACCTCAACCACGTTGGGCTTTAGCCTTCGGCGCAGGCTGAGTGCGGGAGAGAAGGCAGCATTCTAAGGAGAAGACACACAGTGTCCGCATCAAGAAATTCTCCTGCCACAGGGCAGATTTCAGACGTGAGCCTGTCGGGCCTGTAGAGTGGGCTGTGTGGGGACATGTCTGACTTCTTCCTCTGGGGACCCAGAGCTCACGCCTATGTCACCGACTGGGATATCTTCATTTGTGGCAATCTGTCTGGTGTATTTTCTGCGATATCTTCAAATCTCTCTTTGAGGGAAGGCTCGGTCTGGGCAATTTCCTTCATAGAAAAGCAGATTATCTTGGTGTTCCATTCCCCTAAGCTCGCTGGGACTGTTTACACGAAGCAGAGATGAGAACACTCCTATTCCGGGATTCTCCAAAAACAAACAGCCGAACATGGTCAGAAATACAAGGTCTGCAATCGAGAGTGCGTAGACGAACGCTGAGGGGTATTCTAGTCACTGTTTTCTGTGACTTTTGCTTTTTGAAATGCTTCCATACTTTTATGACCTGCCTGATTGACTTGTGTCCCCTGGGGCTGAGCCGAAGCCCAACGGGCTTGGGGGATGCTCAGGGGTTGCTGTTCCGGGGTGGGGGCGTCAGCTGGTGGTCCAGGGATGTGCACGGACCCAGAGAACGTCGCCAGTGTAGACTAGCTAGAGAACGCCGCTGACCTGCCCCCCTGTAGGACAGAAGCTAGGCGACGGGGGCAGCAGGGTTGAGGGACACCTGGCGCACGGACAGGTACCCTGCAGGGCTGCCGCCTAAGAGAGCTGGCGGAGAACAAGAATAAGGAACCAGAGGATGGACGTGTGTCTACAACATCTGCTGGAAACACGGGAGTCTGTGTGCCTCATCTTCAGGCGGGATCCCGTGGGGAAAATGGGGGAAGCTGAATGTCACACAGGGTGGGCCTCACTTCCATGTCTTTCTAAAAGAAGCAGACCGTCTGGGCCGGGAAGGCTATTTTCTGTCGCAGGTTTGACCCCTGGAGGACAGATGAGCAGCCCCCGAATGCACGCAGGTGTGCTTGCCTCCAACACGGAGTGCGAGACAGGCTCAGACGGGCCCCTCCTGCGCACAACTGGCTTGCTGGTGAGCTAAGCTCCTCTAGAGGTTCCTCTTCCAGGATCCGCACGGTGATTTTTACAAATCAGAGCTGATCTTTGCAAACTGGGAGATGTCACATGGCAGTCTGGAGTTTCAGCTTTGCTAGAGAAACCTGGAGACTGGGCAACGTGGGGATTGCCTTTCCCCCCAGAAAGGCTCCAGAGGGAGGAGTGGGCACTCTCAGCAGGCAGGTGCTCTCCGTCCTACGCTCCATCCAGCTCTCCCCGCACGCAGGGCCACCCCCTTCCTTCACCTCTCTGGCTCCTTCTGGTCTGCAGCCCACGCAGATGCCCCCGCCTTTGCTTCGCCACGTGGCCAGCCTCGCAGCCTGCAGCGGCTGAACTGAGCCCCCACATCTGCAGCCTATGTTTGCAAATCTCTAGAGGACCCTGCCATCTCCCAGAAAGTGGGGGGCCCAGGGAGGGGCCGTAGAGACCTAAAGATGGGCACTACTGGTTTATTTCTATGAAAAAGTTAGCAACCACAATGCCCGGCGGCAGCAAACTAAGTAAATTAAGATTCTTGCACTTAATAACTTGCTAGTCAGCCACGTAAATTACCAAGTTTGGGGCAGGAGCTTTGGCAGTGTTACTTTACAGAAGGAGACACATCACGGTCTGGTCTCAGCTGTATACAAATACACGCACAGTAACGGTGACCGTGAGCATAAGGTGTGGAATCCCTGTTTATGGAGGCGTTTTTGAACATGTTTTTCCGAGGCTGAAAGGGACATATGGGCATGGAAGAAAGTAAGGCTAATCCAAAGAGAAAGAAGCAACATAACGTCTCAGTTTGGAGCTAGTGAGTCTTTAACACCAGCAGAGCGTTTACTCGCTATGGCTGACGCCGGCAACACAGTTTGCATGCTGGAACTGCGGCTGTCCACGCTCACTTTAATCCGTGCAACAGACACGAGCGTTTTCCATTTATTTATAGACATGCGAATTATTTCAAAACTTTTTTCTCATTTGCACAAATATTCAGTCGGACACTTCCTCCCTCTGCCTTCATTTCTTTGCTTCACCGGCCCAGTGGTGTGCTGACTCCGTTCAAGAAATCACGAGAAAGATTTACTGAAATATACAGTGTGTACAAAGCATTCTGTGAAACAAAAGTACACGGAGTATAGTTTTTATGCTCTCAAGCGTGACGAAGGATACAGAGTATTATGGCTACTTAGAGTTTCATTTTTAAGATACTATATTTGCTTCCTGGGAGACATTAGAACAGCAATATTTTAATAATAAAGCCCAATAGGAAAATTTTTAAATGTCCAAGCGAAGCAATTTGAGTGAAGGTGTGCTGTACACACCAGCACGGGGTATGACGCGCTGTGGAGAGTCGCTTAGGTGGGCTTGGGGACCCTCCCCCGGGGAGTCAGCCTCTGGGCCACAGAGGCTCCATCCCCAATGGGAGCTCCCTGCTCACTTAAAAGCATGTCCGCAGTTCAAAGACACACGGACTCTCTGGCATTAGCTGGACTGCAGAGAGGGAGGCTCGGATAAAGCATCAGGTAAACCGTATCTCGGAAAAAAAGTGCAGTTTGGGGTTGGGGGGAGTCATGGTCAGCTGCGCCTCCCCCCCAGGCAGGGGTCACCTCCCAGCCTGACAAGGTTCTTGCTGGGTCAGACCCCAGCTGCTCACGCCAGCCCTGCTATCCAGGTTTAAAGAAAGATTCAGGATGGGAAGGAGACAGAAAGGCAAGCCAGAGATGCTCCCTCTGGAACCTTCATCAAAAGTGCCTTGGAGGGCACCCCTGGGGGGCAGCGGCTGGCCACAGCCTTCACCCTCTTCCTGCGGACAGGACACAGAGGCATTTGCTTCCTGCTCAGTTGACTCAGACTCACGGCCCTGGTGTGGGGGGATCTGGATAGAACGTGAATGGCTCTGTTGGCCTCACACCCTGTGAGTATGAAGTATGGCCTCGGAGGCCGTTAGCTGAGTTTGCATGATTGCGGAGACGCTCAGGCTGTTGAAATATTAATCTCGGGGTTAGAACGAAATGCAACACAATTAGGTGTGCGTATGGGCAGTGGCCAACTCTCTTCCTGGATCTGAGGGTTTACAGACAGATGGCGGCAGGACCCCAAGCCCAGAGCTTCTGGGCTCCAGGGAGAAAGCCCTGCATCGACGTAAAGCCTTGGTGGGCGGCTTTTCTAACAATTTCTTCCTTCCAGGTGCACACGGAAGAGGCCATTCCACCAGGGAGGGAAGTGGGGGCCCTTACGTTTCTGACAATCCCAGACCCTGAGATGTGGCTCCATGTCTAAGTGATTTTGCAGGTAAGGGACGGGGAAGACAGAAACTGTGGTCAGAGAAAGCGCCCGCCTGCCCAGATCCCTGGGGAGCTCCTCGGCGTCTATCACAGCTGAGAACCGTCTGTGCCAAAGCAGAGGGGGGCAGATTTTATGCTCCGCAACCATCCATCATGTGCAAGGATTGTCTCCGGAAGATGAAAACTCTCTGGCTTTCCCAAGCGTGAGCCAAAGCACCCTGGAGCCCAGGACTGTGCTCTGAAGGACGCAGGTGCAGGGCGTCAGAGCAAAGCCTGCTGCTGGGGACTGACTTGGTCCCCCCATCCGGAATTCATCTCTGGGAGCCCAAACCCTTCACATGACTATACTCGTAGAGGGGACCTCTAGGGCGATAATGAAGGTTGACAGAGGTCATAAGGGTGGGTCCGAACCTGATAGGACTGGGGTCCTTGTAAGAAGGGACAGCAAAGCTCTCTTGCTGTCCCTCTCTCCTTTTTTTTCTCTTTCTCTCCCCCCGCCCCCAAGGGCACGCAGAGGAAAGGCTATGTGTGGACACAGCTGGAAAGCCAGGAAAAGAAGTCTCCGCCAAAGCCAGCCCTGAAAACAGCTCGATCTTGGGCGTCCAGCCCCCAGAACTAGGAGAGAATGTATGTCTGTCTCTTAAGCCCCCATCTGTGTGTGGCGTTTCTTTAGGGCCGCCCAGCTGACCACCGGCCCACGCAGGTGCACAGAGGCCGACAGGGGGCTTGAAGGGGGCACCCGGGGGCTGGAGTGGGCACACAACACACCAGCCCATTCACTGCGTTTATCCTACTACAACAGGAACATGCACCAATTATACCTCTGTTCTAATCACCGAGGATTATCATTTAAAATAAACCATACAGTTTAATACTTACTGCAGTGCTCATTAGGAACAAGCAGACAATACATTGAAGGATGTTATCACTAAAAATAAAGGTGCATTTAAAAAACCCAGAGCAGGGTGCCTGGGTGGCTCAGTGGGTTAAGCCACTGCCTTCAGCTCAGGTCATGATCTCAGGGTCCTGGGATCGAGTCCCGCATCGGGCTCTCTGCTCAGCGGGGAGCCTGCTTCCTCCTCTCTCTCTCTGCCTGCCTCTCTGCCTACTTGTGATCTCTGTCTGTCAAATAAATAAATAAAATCTTAAAAAAAAACAAACAAAAACAAAAACAAAAAAAACCAGAGCAATTCAAAGTTGATTCAAAGGAAAACTGACTCGAGCCCTGACCCGAGCGTCCACGAAGAGGTGTGACCCCGGGCGGGCACCTGCCGTGGCTGACAGTTCCGTGGGGCTTTCCATTTTCCAAGCTGATTCTGCAGCGTCCCCCACAACATCTCTTGGGTGTACCACTCTCCTGAGCCAATGAACCAGGATCCTCAATTTTTAGTGCAACAAGGCTCGCCAATTGAGGCAGGAATGGTAAACTTCCTTCTGAATCAACTGGATTGAGTCCAATGGAGAAGGCAAGTCGGCTGAAGGAGAACAGTTGATACTCAGCTAAGGGAGGGCAGGTTTAAGCCACTGGCCTGGGATCCACACCCCTCTGTTTCATGGCCCAGCTACTTTCCTGGCAAAATTTCTGCAAATCTTTTCTATGTCACGGGCAGCCAGACCACATCCCTCCACCTGTCCTTCCCCCCCCATCCCCATCCTTCCCCCTGACCTTCGAGGAGAGCTCACAGGCACCACTGCAGAAAGCCGTCGGGGCCCGGAAGAGCTGTCAGCCCGACACTCCCAGGGAGCACCACCTCCTGGCACCCACCCTCCCGTGCACGCCCCTCTCCGGAGTGCGGCCCAGACTGGATTCCAATGAACAGAATACAGTAGGAGCGTGCGATGCCACTTGTGAGATTAGGTTATGAAATACTCCAATTCCCATTTGCTGGCATTTCGGTTCTCCCAGGACCTTCTCAAAGGCTTAACTTGGTGGAGGAGGGCACCCACCAAAGAAGAAGAAACTGAGGCCCACGGCCCTATAGCCTCAAGGACCTGAATCCTGCCTGCGACCATGTGAGCCTGGGAGAGGGTCGGCTTTGTCGAGCCTTCAGATGAGACCGTGGTTCCCGGAGGAGGAGATGGCGACTGACCCTTAGTGACAGGCCCTGGGGAAGGGGTCCCGGTTAGGATGGGCCCAAATCCCTGACCCATGGAGACCACGAGATAGATAATAAATGTGTCCTTTTCTGAACCTGTAAGCTTGGGGTGATCGGTCACACAGCAGTAGATAACAAGTGGGCGTGGCCTTTGCTCTACAGGGAGAAGGGACAAAGCCCTCCTCCCCCCCTGGGGGACTTGCACCTTCCATGACAACAAATGCCCTTATTGGAGTTGGGGTCCTTTGGGTCCCAGGTCTCCACACAGAGTTCCGCTTCCTTGATGGCGGGGGGTGGTCAGGAGCTGACTCGGTGTTTGCTGGACATCCGTGCACAGCTCCTCCTCCAAGGGGACCAACCAAGATTTTCCTCGGAGCTCAGTGAGGAAGGCAGTGAGCGTAGGACCCCTATCAGCCGTGTGCCGGGAAACAGGCTTTCCAACAACAAAAAAGAAGCTCCCCTCTCTGCAAACACACATGGGCCCACAGCGGACTTCCCAGAGACTCCGCGCAAACAGGGTCACCTCTGGGACTCCTGAGAATGTGCGGCCATAGGGCTCCCCTCCCTCGCTCGGAGACTCCTCCCGACTGGGTCGTGAACGACTACATGCCTACCTTCACCGTTAATGAACACCTTCGCTTTTATTTGCCTAATCAACACCAGTCTTACGGGTTTGTTAGGCTTTATGGGCGTTGGATTCAGGAGACTTAATTTTGCCTCTGATCTCCTGCTAGTACCAGGGGACGCCGGCACACATTTTTCTGGTCCCTTTTTCACGAGCTGAAACATTTGGACACACAACCCTCACCCCATGTGATGTACTGACATTCCTTCTTGTGGGGAGGATCGGGGGAAAGGTTGGTGTTTGAATCAGGAAGCTGCTGGGACACCAGATGTCTCACTGGCTACGCATTAAAGGAAGGACCGTGGGGAGAGGGCTTACGATCAAAGAACTGGGTGTTTCTAAACCAAGTGGAGAATTTGCAGAATTTTTTTCTTGGCAGCCTTGCAGCGTTCAGTTAAGAAAACGTGTCCGATGATGGGATACATTTTTCTTTAGTGTTACTCCCTTCAAGAAAATACACGAACAGAATGTATCAAGAGCCCTAAAAATGATCAGAAATTTTGATTGTAAAGAAACCACCTTAAGCACAAAGAGAAGTGGATAGACCTTTATGAGAAAGACGGTTTACTGCTGCAGTGTTCATAAAAATAAAAAGAACCACCGCAACGTCCGAGGACGTGGGCAGGGTTATTTACGCAACGTTAAATCTGCATGACGGAACACCGCAGGGCCCCTGAGCCATTTCTGAGGACAATTTAATGTCAGGAGGAAATGTGTTCGACAGGAGCGAAAGTGTCTTAAAATCTGTATAGATTACGATACCGGGTTTGTAAGATAAATACGCCGACTGCACGTTTACCGTGTGTATAAAACACGGGAGGGGAACGGACCAACTTGCAGCCGGGGGTTATTCTTTGCTGACAGAATACTGATGCATTCTTCGATGTTTCTCCCTCAATTAACTACGCTTCACCAATACTTTAAAGTGAGACTGTGTTATTTTTACATGCAGTAAATAGTTCTTTTAAATAATAATCCGGGTGTCTGTATAGAACCCCACATAGCGTCTCCTTGTGTCCTATCATCACTGATGGTCACCCCAGGTTTAAATGTCTCCTCACTGCTATTGGGGTCTAATCCTTCATGATTCAGACACCAGCTCTGACGTGAGCATTTCCCCCCACCACCAAGCGGCGCTGCCACACCAGCTGGGGTCCTCCAGCTCAGTGCCATCTTTAGCCGGTCCACCCGGAGAGGGCATGGGATCCCCCAGGGGAGGGGCGGGGTCCCCCAGGACTGCGCCCCCACGCACAGGTGACAGTGGCAGGTGCAGGCTGTCCCTGGGTTAATCACGAGACTAACATAGTATGAATTAATACTGTAGATTCCAGGACTCAGGGAAACCCTTACTGACTAGGGTAAAGGACCTAACTCAGGAGCAGACAGATGGAGGAGATGCACAGGGCAGGGCGTGGGGAAGGATGCAGGGCTTCATGTCCTCTCTGGATGCCACATGCCCCAAATCTCCATGGGCTCATCCACCTGCAAGCTCTTTGAGACCCATTCTTTGGAGGCCTCATGACCGAGCTAAGATGCAGGATATCCTCGGCCGCTGATAACTGAAGTCAAACTCCAGACCCTCTGCCCCTGGGAGATGTTGGGGGTGGGGTTCTGGAGGCCCAGGTGCTTTCCAAAAGTCACCTCATTAACGTAAGAAAAGTCACCTTTGCTGCTCTCATCCATAAGGAAACTCTCAGGGTTTTAGGAGCCCCATGAGGGGAACAGGGAGGAAGCCCAAATACGTATTTCTTATTATAAAGCACAATGTCAAGCAAAGAGTGAGCACTTGGAAGAAAGCAGCGGCTGCTAGTCTGGGGGGCTGGGGCATGGGGAGGTGACACAGCCCAGAGACCTGAGCCCAGGTGGAGCGCATGCCCGAGGCCGGGAGGCAGAGCCAACCACGCTCACAAGCCTCTGCTCCAAGCCCGAACCGCAGCCTCAGAGCCAGAGCCGAGCCTGCCCCACCTGGAGACACCAGAGGGTCCTGCCAGTGACAGAGGCGCCTCCAGACCTTCAGGCCGAGGGGTTCACAGCTCCGCTAAGCAGCGGGTAAATGTGGGCGTCAAGCAAGCCTTCCAGACGGCGACCCGGTCCCCGGAGCCCGCGTCATCAGGCCTTACCTGTTGCGCGCGCCAGACCCCAGGCGCTGGCACAGCACGGTGGTCGTGGCGTGCTTCCCCCCGTTGCCCAGCTCCTGCTTCACGTCCCACTGCCGGGGCTCGCTGGTCCGGGTGCCCAAGATGTTCACCCCCTTCTTCACCTTGGCTCTGCGGGCAGGAAGACAGGCGAGAGAGAGCCACGGCGTTAAAGACCGAGCTTTGCCGAGGGGCCCACGCTCTGCTCCACGGCCCTGCCACCCTCCCCTGCTTGTTCCATCGTCTGCGTTTCCGTGGCCCGAGCGGAGGTGGGTGGAGGGCGGCAGGGGAAGGGTCCCTGGGCACCCCACACCGAGAAGCAGCCTCGGGAGGCATTCAGGGGGAGCGCCCGCCTGCCCGAGACAGTCGTTCTCATTCAGGGGGCACAGGGCCATGTCAGGACAACGTAGGGAGAGGACTTGCACGGCTGCTGCAGACTCTCGAGCCTGGGAGAAGATGCAGGAGCAGGACTCCCACATGCAGCTGCCCATGGTCGGCAGGAAGGGGGAGAGCGCATAGGGCTGATGCCACGGTCGCCCGTCCCCAGGATCGGTGGTCCCAGCCCCGACGTGGGAGGAGTGGATGAGGCTAGAACAAGGAGAATTTGCAGAGTCTGCTGATGAAGCAGCTGGACGCGAGGGCTCTCCCCCTTCCCACCCAGCGTGGTGAGTGCAGAACTCTGCCTCGGGGCTGGGGGACCCCTGGGCTGGGGAGCGTGGGGTTGCTGTGGTGCAAAGAGACAGGGACGTGACCCTCTATCAACTGATCACTGCAATTCCAAGCCTCTGTCTCCAATGCTGGACCCTCTCCCTCCAGGAAAAAAAAGCAAGGTTCAGGGTGGACACTGGCATCGGCGCAGGACTCAGGAGTGACCCTGTCCTGGTGGGGGGGGGCGGTGCTCCCTTTCAGTCTGGCTGTCCCCGAGCTGCCGCATGGCACCTGCACATGCCTTTATACCTGATGTCCCCACGCTTTCTCAGCATTTGAAACCCAAATGTGTCCCTCCTTCTTTTCAAAAGGTGCTGGACTCGGTGCAACACAGGGATGACGAGTTCCTTAAGGAAAATCAATGAGGAGGGCAAACTCGGAACACAGAAAGCCTCACTTTTTTTTAAAAAAATATTATTTATTTATGTGACAGAGATCACAAGTAGGCAGAGAGAGAGAGAGAGAGAGAGAGAGAAGCAGCCTCTGCATTGAGCAGAGAGCCGGATGCGGGACTCGATCCCAGGACCCTGGGATCATGACCTGAGCCGAAGGCAGAGGCTTTAACCCACTGAGCCACCCAGGCACCCAGAAAGCCCAACTTCTGTCCTCCGATGCATCTGTCTCTCGGTGACCTAGAGTCTGCATGTAACATGCTCTCCCTAGAAGCTTCTAGAAGCCACTGGCACAGCTGCTGCTGGAATGAGCATCTGTGCGGTGTGAGGAGGGGACGTGGAGGGCGGGGGCCGGGTACCACCTGGTCTCTGGCCCTGCAAGGCTGAGTCAGCCAAATCCGATCCGCAGAGTATGTAATAAAGGAAAGCGTATAATTAGTTGCTATTACGGGCCGGACGTGTACTTCCGTCTAAACCCATACGCCGAACCCCCACCCCCAGGACTGGAGAACATGACCTCGCATGCACACAGAGGCAGGCCAGCTCATGGGCAGCTCCGGGGTGGCCCAGTGCAAAGACCGGTGACCTCGTGTGCTCCAAAGAAGGAGCAGCTAGTAGACAGACGGCATACTGGACAATGAAACGGAAGGATGAAGCCAGCTATCCGTGCACCCTGGAGAGAAGCCTGGGGCCAGGTGCTCCCTCAGAGCCCTCAGATGGGACCTTGATTCTGAACTTCTGGCCTCAAATCCATGAGATGAGCCACCTGTCCTTTAAGCCACCACCTGGTACCTTGTTACGGAAGCACTCGCAAATGTACACAGTTGACAATGGGAAAATAAAATCAAAGTTGAGGGGGTGCCTGGATGGCTCGGTGGGTAGAACGGGGGACTCTCGATCTTGGGATTGTAGGTTCGAGCCCCACGTTGGGTGGAGAGATGACTTAAAAATAAAATGAAATTAAAAGCTCCCATATAAAATTCTGGATTTCTGCTTTTTAAACTGCTGGGATATTCAGTCATTCAGCAAACACTGAGTGTGGCACATCGTGGTGCCGCGTGTCCTGTGCTGGGTTTGGAAGCTACCCCATGATTCCTACCTCGGATCCCACGAAAGCGAAGCTGGGGGCTGCTCCCAGAGCCTTGTGGACGCGAATTAGAAACCCATCCAGCTGGCCTCACACTAGGCACCCTGAGGGTTGGCCTGACTTCCTCGCCTCAGCCCAGCGTTAACAGACTTTTCTCTGGCTGGTGGCATGGGGGACTACCAGAGAGGGTCCAGGTGTGACGAGACGTGGCCTGCTGTCACTGCCTTTGAGAAGGGAGCGGCCGTGCATGAGCCCAGGGATGCGTGGCAGCCGTTTGGAGCTGAATGTGTGCCGCCTCCCCTGACAACCCGCAGGGACGGAGGGTCTCCCTCAGTACTGCCACAATTGAAAGTGAGTTCAGCCAACAACAGCCTAAGGGTTCTTGGAGGAAGAGTCACCCCTACAGCCCCCAGGTAAGAACCCAGCCCTGCCAACACCCGATTTCAGCTTCGGGAGACCCCAGCCCAGAATTTGGTTTCCAGCACCTTGAGCTCATACACGGCTGCTCTTTTAACATGCAAGTCTGTAGCAATCTGTTGCACATCCTGGAAAAGAGCCCAGTGTTGCAGGAGCAGCAATGCACCCAGGAAGGCGGGGGCAGAAAACATGAGAACAGAACGTGCGGGCTAGGAGATGGGGCAGCGTTCCCCATGCAAATAGGATGTGTGGGTGAGCGTGACCACTCCACGTAGATTCAGCCTGCTTGCAACGCTGTTCATGAGCGCGTCCCCCGGTTTCCTTTATTCACTGACATCAGGGTTTCTCGACTCAAGCTCAACTGCTATGTGGGGACAGACATCACTTTGCCACAGGAAGCCGTGCATTGTAGGATGTCTAGCTGCTTCTTCCCAGAAGATGCCAGTAGCACCCTTCCCCGGGTGTGACAACTAGATATGTCTCCAGACTCTCCCGAATGTCTCTGATTGGGGCGGAGGGGAGGCAGTCAAACCATCCTTGACTGAGAGCCAGTGATTTTCTGACCCTTCTTGGCACAGAGCTGACCATCCTCATCCCAAGGCATGGACCAAGTGACCTTCAACTAAGAGGCAAAATTAGGGGGCTCGCCCCTCTCTGCCTCAGAGTGGACGATTCCTACAGCTTCCAGTCCACTGGTACGTCCTCTTGAATCATTCCTAGGTTTTTTGTTATCAGGGCAGCCCTCTGCCTGCCTATGGGAGTGAAGTCCCCCCAGAAATGAGGCACAGACAGGTTCCAAGGAGGTGGAGAATGTCCCAGAGGTCATCACTGCAACTGCCTAGAAGGACTTGTGTGTGTGTGTGCATGTGTGTGCACACACCAGTGGGTTTGTGTGCATGCACATGTAGGGGTGTGTGTGTACCTGCCCTTGCACGGGTGTGCACACACACGTGTGTGCATGCCATGTACATATGCACCTGTGTGTACCTCTGCACGTATGCACATGTATGTATATGAGGACACATGTGCGCATGGCCACTGAAAACCAGCTCCTCCTCCTCGCCCCTAAATGACAAAGATCGGCGCTATGTGGGTCGATGCATATGGTAAATGTTCCCAGCATCCCGCATGCCAACACCCACCTGGTCTCATCGAACCACGAGGCGGGGCCGGCCTTTGACACGTGTGCTAAGGACTCTCCAGGTGCATAGCCCCAGGTCTGGCCCTGCCCCTCACTCTACTCTGTGCTCCAGGTGGCTGACTCTAGGGACCCTCTACCCTCACTCCGGGGATGTCTGGCCACTGGGGACACGATACCAGATTGCAGGGCAGGGGAGGGACAAGTGGGGCATCTACGGGTCTCCATGCAGCAACAGGTGCAACCCTGATGCAACCCTGCATCAGGACAGTCTTTCCCCAAGGCTCCAGGACTCACCAGGTTCCAACAACAGTGCTTTCTCCACCCCTTCAGGCCTGGGGGTACAAAGCTAGTTCCTCCATGCCTCAACCTGCCTGCACCTCCACGAACAGTCCTTCCCGTTGCCAATGATTTTCCATTAACCTTGCAGTGTGCTTTTTGTCTGCCGTTGCCCCCCGGGGGGAGGCTAGGGTGCCTTCTGTCCGTGGCCCATCGCTTCGCTGGTTCTCTGTTACTCCCTCCGTCATGGCAGTGATGTTCACTCTGTTGTCATGACAGATGACAAAGAACTTCTACCCATCCCTCAACGACAGCAGATCTCAACATGTCTCCCCCATTGCTTGGGGCTGGCCTTCGTGTCACCATAGAATCTGCATTGTAACAGATCATACACTCTTCCTTGGCATTTTAGGAACACACTTAGGGCCATGTGTTGACTAAGTTTAGTGAACCATTACAGATGAACATAATTCACTGGAACCCAAACAGAAGGAAATACCATGACCCGTGTCTCTCAGGCTAAAGAAAGAGTGTGGTGCATGAACTTTCTTTGGTAGGTGGTCACATAGCCCTCACTCTACTGCGAGAAAAATTTGCATCGACCCCACCACTTAGTAGCGACGATTTCAAGCGAATAGCAACAATGTAACACGTACCCATCAGTCACTTTCAACCGCCGTCCATGCATAGCTGACCTCGCTCAGTCTATCCCCTTCAATGATTTCATGCTAAAATATCTCAAACCAAAACCCAGATCCTGCACTGTTTCACTTGTGAATATCTCAAGATTTTTTTTTAAAGCATGATCATGTTCCCATTATCACATCTAATGAAATTAATAAGTTCCTAATGTAAAAATTTTCCTAATTATCTCAAAGATATTACTCGATGTAATTGGTTTGCTCCCATCAGAATCCACACAAGGCCAATTCATGGCATTTGGCTGTTACATTCTTTTTTTTTTTTTTTTTTTTTTTAAATACCAAGTCATTTGTCTTATTAGGTTCATGTGCTGGCTTATCTGGTTGTGTCTTTGCGTGGCCGGCTGATCAGTCCCTCCAGCCCCCTATCTCCTTCCAGTCAGTTGCTGGAAGTAGAAGGGGGCTTGCAGATGGACTGGGTGGTCTGGAGACAAGCATCTGAAGAGCCCTGCTCTGGGTTTCCTACTGTGTCACGTGCCGAGCCCACATGGGGTCAGCGTGCACTGAACGGTCTTACGTAAGGATTTCTGGGAGGAGTATTGCGGTCATACACCCGTGTTCCCCATGGGGGTGGGGAGGGCAAGACGAGATATTCTTGTTATAAATGCCGGCTGGCCACCAGGTTGCCGTGACTTTGAAAAGAGGTATGGTTCTGGAAAAGGGCGGACACGTAGCTTTGAAACGAGGAGCTGTACAGGGTCCTGGCAGTGGAAGGCAAGTCTTCCTGAGATGGGGAATCCATGCTTACAGCCCCACAGGCAAAGGTCTTCCATGCTGTGTATCATGAGGGGTCCCAGCAGCCACCTGCTAGAAACTCTGGGTGCTCCCAGCGTCACTCGGAGCGAGGCTCCCAGGAAGAGGGTCTCCTCCCGG
This sequence comes from Mustela nigripes, assembly GCF_022355385.1. Taxonomy (NCBI): domain Eukaryota; kingdom Metazoa; phylum Chordata; class Mammalia; order Carnivora; family Mustelidae; genus Mustela; species Mustela nigripes. Next base: position 2,985,207 of record NC_081564.1, read on the forward strand.
GGAGAAAGTGGCATCTGCCAGGGAGAATGTTTCTGGCCATTTCCAAGAGGAGATGGTGCAGCCGATGGCTGGGGTTGGGGGTCAAGAAGGTGCTAAGTATCCCACCATGCCCAGAACAGTCCCCACAACAAAGGATGCCCTGGGCCTGGCTCTCCGAAGTGACAGATGGAGAAACCCTGTCCTCAGGCCAAGCCCCCAGCCAGCCGTGTGGATCCGGCACCCGGAAGACATCAGAATTGCCCAGAATAACTCGCATGTGCTCCCCCAAGACGCTCTACGTGCATCTGCTGCTCTGAGATTACCGCGCTGTGATCCCACGTGTGTGACCGTAGAGAATGTTTATGGTCTCACCTTATCAAATTCAGAGAGGATGCTGGCACGGGGCTAATCTAATTATGGGGGAATCAACCATCAGGAGGGTAGTTCCTGTCCCAGGCCAGGTGAAATGTGATGTGGGGAGGTTATGGGGGGCCGTGGGGGCCGAGGACACGAGATCCCAGAGACGGGACTCACCAGGCTCTGTGGGTATGCTGCCAACACAAAACCAAACCACGTTCCTTCTGCTGCCTTAATGGGAGCAGGGACCCAGCCTGGCGTTCAGAGCTCTGCTGTGTTTGCAAGAACGCCCAACAGCAGACAGCTGACTCTTACTACTGAAATTCCCAGTATCAGCGAGGCCATCTGCGAAGTGTTTTTTCCGTGCACTACTTACAAAAACAAACCACAGTCCCTTCCCAGGTCACCAGGGAAAGTGCATGTTGAAACAGCATTGCACGGTCACTATCTACCTATCAAAATGGCCAAAATCCAAAACGCAGATGCTGCCAGATGCTGGAAAGGGTGTGGAGTAGTGGAACCCTCACTCACCGCTGACAATGCAGAAGGGCACGACCACTCTGCCAGACGGCTTGGCAGCGTCCCACAAAACGAAACATCAATCACTGTACGATCCAGCGATCGCCCTTCTTGGTATTTCCCCAAAGCAGCTGAAACTCACGTCTGCGTAAAAACCTGAGCACAGATGTTGATAGCAGCTTTCTTTCTAACTGCTCAAACTTGGAAGCAACCAAGATGTCCTTCCGTAGGTGGATAGAGAAACTGGGACGCATCCAGACCAGGGACCGTGACTCATCGCTAAAAAGAAACGAGGAATGCAGCCACGAAAAGACACGGAGGAACCTTAAATGCACATCACTAAGTGGAAGAAGCCAGTCTGGAGAGGCTGTGTACGTGTGATTCCAACTCCGTGACATTCTGGAAAAGGCACGGCTATGGAGACTGTGGAAAGATCAGTGGTTGCCAGGAGTGAGGAAGGGGGAGGAAGGCAGAGGCAGAGCTCAGGATTTTTAGGAAAGGGTTCGCATGATACCATAAGGATGGATACACGCCATGGTAAGTTTGTCTGGACCCACAGAATGTGCATCACCAAGAGCCACCCGTCCTGTCTCCTGTGGACTGTGGGGGGTAATGAGTCAGAGCCATTTCATCAGTTGGAACAAGTGTCCCGGCTGGTGGGGATGCTGGTCCTGGTGGACCCTGTGCAGTGCGGGGCAGGGGTGGGGTGGGGGAGGCGGTAATTTACACAGATTCCTTTCAATTCTTTTGTAAACCAAAAAGCGCTCTCAGACATTATCATCTTAAAACACAATAAAGGCTTTGTAACCCTTCGGCTGAGTGGGGTCCAGGACTATGCTCCTTTTTAAACAGGTGAGAAAAAAGAGATACAGAGCCACAGAGAAACGAGCTCGGGATCACGCGGGGATCAAAGCCACGGAGGGAGCGTCTGATCCGAGCGGGCGGACTCCAGGGTGAGAACCACCAGATTGTCCTGCCCCTTGGGGAAGGGGCTGGTGATCCCTTGAGGAAGTGTTGGCTTGGAAACATGGTCCCTGATGCCATACTTTTCCCCCGGTGGTAGGCAAAACTATCCGGGGATCACACGCACATGTGCACACACATGCCGCTTTTAACTTGACAGGCAACTAGACTGCACGTCCGTCAAGACCCAGTATGGAAGGATGTATTAATAATAAAACCCAAGAAGGCAAAAGAGCCCATCCAGCAAGTGTGTCAAGGCTCCTTAAGTAACTCCTTGCAAATGTCTGAAGTTTCCTCGAGCCTCGCTGGCGGGGCACGGAGGCGCTCGGGCAGGGGCAAGGCGGCGGTGCAGCAGGTCCATCAATATTTCATGAGGCTGACCTACTAACTCGCCCCCGTGGGAGTCCCGCGTCTCCCCACAGCTTCACCTTCCCCGGCAACGCGGTGAAGCCTCCTTCCTAGTGGCCGACCCAGGATGACCCAGAACGCTAAGCCTCCCATGCCCAGGCAGCATCGCCTCCTGGCCGCTGTCTCGACCGCCCCCCTCCAGCACCCTGGGGATTCATCTTCCTTTGGCTCTTCTGTAGGGTGCAATGTGGGACACGGCGCTCTCGAATTCCCCGCACATGCTCGTCCACATTCCCTTCTGCACCGCAGCAGAGGCTCTCCTCTGAGCAGGAGAACCTCCAGGAGGGGGTGCGGGCTGCGATCTCTCTAGCTTGCCAGGAGGTCACACGTGTAGAGGGGGCGTTGAAAGCATGTGCTCTGGGCTCGGCTGCCTGGGTTTGAATCCTGTCTCTGGCCCTTCCTAGATGCTCTCTACCCTTGTTTATTTATTCAAGCCCTGCACGGTCCGTTTGCCCACAAGCTCCCACTCACCTATTTCTTGACCTCATTTGCCAACCGTCACTCGCCACAACCCAGCTCTGCCAGGCTCTGGATACTTCTGCCTCTGAGCCTTGTTCTTACTGTTCCCTCCTCCTGCATGCCTTTCCCTCCAATGTCCACATGGCTGCTGTCCCGGCCCTCTTTGCTCCAGGTCACATCACTACAGCACGGGACCTGCCATAGCTCTTCTATCTCCGTATCCCACTCTATTTTCCCCTGTAGCCTTTATCCGTGCCTGACCTATCTAGTTGTTGACTTTTTGTGAATGCGTCTCCCCGACCAGAACGAACGCCTCTTCAGACAGAGCAAGGGCTTTGCTCCTTTGTCCCCGGTAGTATTTCCAGGGTCTAGAATAGTGCCCAGGACATGACAGGTACTCAAAAATATTTACTGAGCAATTCTAATAAATATTTACTTCTCTAGTGATTGCCCGAAGGCTGACGTTGCACTTGGTTTCTGAAATACACAGATAAGACCCTAACTAAGCCTCCCCGGCAGGCGGCTCTTTCTGGGACGTTCCACATTTCGGGTGAGCGTCTGTTTTCTGCTCTCAGCGAAGTCACCTGCAGATGCTGGTGTGAGGAACTTGTCATCCTGGATCGTGAGCTCTTAAAAGCGAGCGCTGTATTTCCTGGTTCCTCCAGTATGACGTCCAACACAGGCCTTACTGATGCCAATGGAGCCCTCCGTGCCGTGGGCAGCCAGGGACCCTCCTGCACTGAGGACATCCCAGCAGCCCCAACTGTTATCATGGGAGGCTTTCCCACGTCCCGGGGGCTAGCTGTGCCACTCAGCGAGCCCAAGTTCTGCCTCGTGCCCCTGAGGCACTGAGAAGTTAAAGCACTTGCAGCTGACAAGGGGCAAGTCCGTTGGGCTCCAGAATCTACGTTCTTAATTACTGCATCGCAAGGAATGGCACGTCTCTTGAGAGGACGTGGACAGAAGTCAAAGCCTACATTGACTGTCCTTGACAGAAAACACAGTTTTGGTGTTAGTGATGAGGAAGGCTTCATGCTGCAAAAAGTTAGTGTACGGCATACTTAAGAAAGAAAGAGCTTTAACCATCTCAAAGCACAGGATGTATGGAGGTCAGCTCCTACGTGGTTGACGTCTCCATGATGCTCTTGGGTTTTGTCTCCTTGTTCCAGGATCACTGCCCCAGGTGCTGGGGTCATATGCTTCAACTACCAGCAGAAGCAGGACACAGAAGGACCAAGGTATATGAAGGATGGCAAAAGGCTTTGTCTTCGGAAGACCTTGTCTCGGAGATGCCATAGAAGACTTCTCTTTGCATCCATGGGCCAGGAGACCATCCCAACTGGAACTGGAACTGGGAGAAGGACTAGCTGAGAAAAGAAAGTGGGCTCAGATGACCATGATTCCTCCTGAGAGTCAGCATATCTTCCTGAGATCAGGGCGTGTCCTCCTACAAGCTAAGTACGAGCAGACTCCCAGTCGCAGTGAAGGAGGGGAGACCACTCCCGGGCGCTGGGGAGTCCGCCTCATCAGTACCCGGATGGGCTCCTCCAGTTCAGGCTACAACAACTGCCACCGTGGACAGAAGGGAAGGATGGTCTTACGCCCCACTCCTCCAGCAAGGGCGTTCTCATGTTCACAGGCTGCTTTGGGCTGGGGTCTCATGAGCAGTGGTGACCACCAGCACTTGTCTGGGCAAGTGGGCAGTTTCGTTTACAAACCAAGCCCAGATATGCGTAGAGACCCGACGTGTCACCTACAGCGACTCTGCTGCTGCCACATGGGCCCATTCTGTAAGAAACCAAAGAAAAGGAGAGCAAGGAAACCCAGCCGCCCCAAAGCCTGCTTCAGAAGGAAGCATCAGCCTGACACCCCACCGTGCCTTTCTTACTGCGAGATTGCAACAAGTAGGCTTGTTTCCTCCCAACTGACAGGCTACTGTTTGTAGCCTCCTGCGCTGGAAGTTTGTCCTCCAGCGCTGGAAGGATGCTCTTGGTGGAAAAGAAGGTGAACCAGAAAAGAAAGGAAGGCTATCCGGGGCCATAACTGACACTGTGTCCATGAGCTATGTACGTCGCCACAGCAGTGGAAGGGCTCTCTGCAGAAAAGCCACGTTGGACGAGGGACAGCTCCTGTGGCCCACACATGTCGGTAGCACTGAAGTCCTGGGGAGAAGGCTGAGCCACCCCTGAGACCTTGAGCATTATAAAGGCGTACTGGGAGAGTACGGTGCCTCACATAGTCCCCCATTGTTTCCAAAAGGTCCCTGATACCAAGGATACAGCTGACCTTGACGAACACGCCTCTTCCATCCTAACTACAGAATGCCACCGTTAACTACCACGTGCCCTGGCCACGGCAGTGAGTCATAACCCAATCTTGGCCAATCAGAGTTTTTAATAGATTTTTCTAAAAGGGTAATAGGAAAGAAGTTCCCTTTCCAAGGCTCATCAAACTGGGGGGTTGTGGGTCTGACACTGTTGGGGGCATCTGGTCTACCTGGTGGAAATCTTCCAAGAAACAGTAAAAGACAGAATTCTGATGACACCATTCGAACCCCTTCATCCAGCTCCGTTCGAATCTGGCATCACCTCCAGACTCCTTGGCTAGGAGACTGAATCAGTTTCCTTGTTTAAAAAATGGTGGCAAAATGCACATAACATAACATTTGCCAGCAGAACCATTTCAAGCGCACATTTCAGCGGCACTGAGCCCATTCACGGGGCTGTGCAGTCAACGGCACCTTCCTCTCCAGCACTTTCTTGTCTTCGGGAACTGAGACTGTCCGCATTCAAAAACAACTCCATCCTCCCCCTCCCCCAGCCTCTGGCACCCACCATTCCACTTCCGACCTCAAAGAACGTGACTCCTCTGGGTGCTTCGCCTAAAGGGAATCACACAGTATTTGTCCTTCTGCCCCTGGCTTCTTTCACTTTGTAGGATGTCCTCAAGGTCATCCATGCTTGTAGCAGGTGTCAGGCTCCCCTTCCCTTTCAAGGCTGAATAATATTCTCGTGTTTGGCTCTATTACATTCTGTTCATTCACCACTGATGGGCAGACTTTCGTGGTCTCCACCTTCTCACTACCGTCAATGATGCTTCTGAGAATATCGGTGCAAAGATAGTTCTTTGAATCCCAGCTTTCAATTATTTTGTCTATATCACAGGAGCGGGGTTTCCTTTTGTTTTTGTTTGAACAGCTCGGATTGGGGTCCTGCTGCCGGAGACCAAGAATGCCCTGTGGAGTAAACCAACGGTGCCCCGGCATCCGCCACAGGGAGGGTAACAGCGGCATCCCAACCAGAGATGCGGCCCGGCTCGCCTTCAACAGAGCTCAGGAGTCACTTTAGATGGACATCAAATACGTCAAACTTCCGCCGATTTCTCCTAAGCAGAAGTGTGTTTCCGAAACTGCAGGAACTGTTCTGACATTTCTGTTTGCCAACGAAATGAAGAACAAAGCATCACCACGTAGATATGCAAGCGCACAAGAGAGCAGAGAAAGGTTCGTTTTCTAAACATTGGACACACAAAGGATCCAAACGTCAGGGCCTTTGCATGTGCTGGTCCTTTTTTCTAGAATGCTTCCTCACTCAGATCTTTCTGGGATCAGCTTATTCTGGTCATCTGAGTCTCCCAGCGGCCACCCTTGATGACTCTTGTTAGCTTGCTCCCAGCACGGGTTACTAACAGAAGATGTCTTGGGGCGCCTGGGTGGCTCAGTGGTTTAAGCCTCTGCCTTCGGCTCAGGTCATGATCTCAGGGTCCTGGGATCGAGCCCTGCATTGGGCTCTCTGCTCAGCAGGGAGCCTGCTTCCCCCCCTCTCTGCCTGCTTCTGTGCCTACTTGTGATCTCTGTCTGTCAAAAAAAAAAAAAAAAAAAAAAAAAAAAAGAAGAAGACGCCTTATTTATGTCTTTGTTTCTTTTTTAGAGTGTGTGTTCCCAGCTGAATATAAGCGATGGAACAGGGACCTTGTTTCTCTCCTCATGACTCTATTTTCCCAGTTAAAATGGGCATTCCTTCAGGACTCGTAGAAGGTGTGAAGGGACATTCAGCGTGGGTTGTAGACACTGTGCTGAGCATTGCTAAGTGTCACACATGAACTGCTGAATCCCCCATGACCAGGATACATTGTAGCTCCTGGCCCGGGGAAGGCGGCAGAGTCGGCCCTGCAGACATTAAGGGTTTGGGGGACAGAAGGGTGAAACAGCGTGGTTGTCACTGGGTAGGAGACCACAGAGCGGTCAGTGGTCCTTGAAGGTTGCTCTGAGGTGCTCTAAGGCTCCGTACACCCTCTTGGGAATGTCCATGAGGTCACTCCTCCCCCGGCTACCTTGCTCTGTGAGGTCAGAGATTCAGCCCCAAAACATCCCATCAGCTTGAGTGCAGAAGCGGGTGGGTGGAACCAGGTGCCTTTGAACACAGCAGCTTTGCAGACGTGGAAGGCCGTGAAACTTCCCACTGAATTCGCCGTAATACTGTGACATTGTTACTTCTCACAAGATACGTTATTTTGTTAACACGCAACGGGCATGTATGGGTATGCTGAATAACCTGCTAGTTCTACTGGTTATTATAAAGTCCACTTAAAAAAAAATTCCAGGTTTTGTTTTGAATACTCTGAGTATTGATGTATGGGACCCACATAAGAAACTGCTTTTTGGGGGGTTCTGAAGGATTTTTAAGAGTGTAAGGTGGGCACCTGGGTGGCTCAGTTGTTTGGCAACTGCCTCCAGCTCAGGTCATGGTCTCTGGTCCTGGATCGAGCCCCGCATCGGGCTCCCTGCTCTGCAGGGTGTCTGCTCCTCCTTCTCCCTCGGTCCCTCCCCACTGTTCTGTTGTCTCTCTCATTCTCTCTCTTTAAATAAAATCTTAAAAAAAAAAAAGAGTATAAAGGGGTCCTGACACCCAGGAGGTCGAGAACAGGGGTGTGGGCCTCCAGTAACAACAGCAGTGTCCTGCGATCTTAGTGCCACATGCAAGGAAGCAGGATGAATGAGTGGATGAAGCAAGGGAGAGAGAGGCACTCAGAGACCACAGATGAAGACGGTCTGCGGATGAAACGTAACTGCGGCAGGTTTCTGCACCTGAGATCCAACAGAAAGTGGGGAAGAAGGTATAGATAAATGGGAAAATGACACGAGCAGGCAGCATTAACCAGGGCTCCAACAGAAAGGAACTGGCCGCAGAGCACTGCACAGCAGCAAGAAGACAGCTCTGCCCCGGCGACGGTGAGCAGTCTGGAACGATCTCATGGAGGAAGGCCACGTTTGGGGCTGATCTTGCGCTGGTCAGATCTAGAAACTGATTGCCCTTCCCAAAGCCGAGCTGCGGGGCTCCTCCAAGACCTGCAGACATCCGGGGGTGGAACCTGAGCTTGCGGGGCGGGCTCCCCACTTGCCGGGTGCATCGCTAATTGCTGTGACAAGCTGTTACAAGAACGGGCGTGAAATCACTATTGGGAGCGTGCACCCTGGCGTTCTTGAGAGCGTGTGGGGCTCAGAGCCCCTCCCCCGTTGTCTGACCATGTGTCAAATCCGTGCGTCCCCGCAGTGTGGGTCTGGAAACAGTCTCCACAGTGCACACAGCACACAGCTCCTATATGATCCGGGAAACCACTGAACCGTGTCTTCGTGTACTTAGCTACAGGTCAGAGCAACGACTCAGTCCTCTGTGAATTATTGATGCTGCTGCCCTTACCTTTCTGGGGAGCCTCGGGCAGGTACGATCCTGGGCTCTAGCCTATGAGGGATTAGGATTTAAAGCCGGTTCTGCCGCTCATCAACTGTGCAACCTTGGGCAGGTGTTCAGCCTCGCTGAGTGTGTGTGTCCGACTCTGGCTGCCTCGCAGAAGGAACACAGGCACCGACGGAAGCAGCTGGCTGGCAGGCTGGTTGCTGTCAGGTAACTGGGAGCTCCTGCCTTTGCTGTCTATACAAGGATCACGATAGCCGGGACCCCCTACATAAAGACTCAGTTTGAAGGTCACCCAAATTCCTGCCTTCTCGGTGGATTGATTCAGGGTCCAACCCCTGCGCATCAAGAACCGAGTTCCACTTCTGATGAAGACCCAGGTCGTATTTCAATGGGACTACACCTGAGGAGCGTATTTCCTTTAGCAGGAGGAGAATGACCTCCCTCTGCAGAGAGGGGGGCAGGTGTGAAACCAGTTCGCTTGGGCTCAAACCCTGGCTGTACTCCCTGAGACCTCTCTGCAGACAGGAGCTGGAGCAGGGGTGAGGGCACAGGGTGCTGGGGGGGGGGGGGGGGCAGGACAGGAGCCAAGCAGCCAGCCACGCCTGCCTCTGAGTGCTCAGTGGGTCCACCCAAAGCTATTCCAAGTCACCCTGCCCAGTGGGAGGGGTCTTTGAGAACATGGTCAGGCATTACTGCGGGTGACAGTGACATGCTAACCTCTCTCCCCATCACCACCAGGTAGTGGGCAGTGGTCCTTCCTCCGGGGAAACAGAACCCTGGGCTCCAATCAGACAGAGCTTCGCCTCTGGGCCCGGAGCCAAATGGATTCTGTCATTGGACGGAACGGGTGTCAGTCATCTTAGCTGCACCAATGCAACAAGCGGGAGGTGATGGGGGCAGGCACACGCTGGGACTGGGTGGGTGGGGCAGGGGAAGACCACCGAGGTAGGGGCAGGAAAGTTCCAGAGGCCACAGCGGACGCTCAACGTGCTTACCCGACTGCCAACCCCTCATTCTCCCTAATTTTGTGCAAACTTCAGTGACCAATTCCTCCCAGGAAGGAGGGCCCCCTCCCCCAGCGCTGGAGGAAGGGATGGTGCGGAGCTGTTGTGCACCTGCGAGCCCCCTTCCCTCTCCGGTGACTGGTTTAGAAACTGGGGTGCAGTTTTGGCCAGCGACGGGGAGGCTTGCTCTGCAGGGGCATGCGACTTCTGGAAACCATTTCTTTGCCCTTGAAAGAGTCCGGACGCATTTTTCCTTGAGAGTAGGCATGTGTCCTGTGAAGAACTGATGCATGGAGCCCCAGCAGCAGCTTCGGAGGCTGAGGGGCCAGATTCGAGCAAAAGGCTACCGCGTCAGGGTTGAAGAGGTAGAGCCCCCATGCGGGACTTGAACTCACAACCCCGAGATCGAGATCGAGACCTATGCTGAGAGCAAGAGCTGGACCCTTCAGTGACAGAGCCACCCAGGCACCCCGAGAACCGTGTCCTTGAGAGCACCAGTAAGCCCTGAGCTGAGCAAGTCACGGCACCACACCTCACACCACTGGCTCCCTGATATAATACCTGATATAATAACACCCCCCCCCCCCCCGCCGGGCTGTCAAAGCACTCGTGTTCCCTTTTCTCCTTCCTTTGGCTGGGCACATGCCACTAGCGAATCCTGCCAATCCTCGCTAAGGCTTCCCAAACCTCCCTAACGCCGTGTTCTAAAACCCCGCCGTCTGGTTGATCTGTGCAGAAGAGAAAACCTGTGTGCCCCCCCCCCCCCCCCCCCCCCCCCCCCCCCCCCGGCCACCTATGGTAATACCCGCTCTTTTAAGATTTAATTGATTTTAATTCCACTAGCAACACACGGCATCATCTGGTCCTGAACATTCCAGTGTGTAAGCGCCCAGACGAAAGATGACGGACTCCCTGATCACGCTTCTGTTCCTCCACACTTTGTTTGTTCTTGCTAATGACACTGTGGGTTCGGCGAGGCCGGGATCATGATACGGCAATGACCGGTGAACAAAAAGAACGTTCTACCAGCCACAGAGATAAGGTTTATCACACCAAGCCCTGCCTGGTTCCGGGGAGCTTATGATAGTAGAGGGGACCAGCCTTATCACCCAAGTGCTTGGCAAGCGTTAAGTATCAGGTGTCATAATCGCCCAGCTATGCAAAGAAGAGGAGGAGAGGAGAAGGAAGAAAAAGACAAATATTCATCTCCTCCGTATCAGGGAAATGAACAAGAGAACAAACACGAGGTACCCTTTGTCACCCTTCAAACACGGAAACACTGAACTCGAGGGCTGGCAAAGGTGTAAGATCACAGGAGGGCTGTTCCTTGGCTGCACGCGAGAGTTGAGGGTAAGGGGAAGCTGGCTGGGTTACGTAGGAAAGCCACACCGAGGGTTTGTTACAAATAAAAATGCTCCGCCCTATGACGGGGTGAGTTTACTTCCTAGGATTTCAGGCAGAGAGAAACTCGGAGCACAGGGATGCATGCATGAGCGTTCCGCAGCTGCACAGACGGTGACGATCAGGGTGGGGTCACATCTGGTTTTCCCAGGACAGCCTCATTTACACCTGCTGTTGCGGAGTAATTATTACTAAAACATTCTTTCACTCAGAGAAATGCCCTATTTGGACAATAAAATACCAGTTTCTCAAGAGAAGAGCAGAATACCTATAGTGCACCCATGCGATGGGTTCTCTGCCCCAGTTAGAGACCCCGAGAGGTCAGTACAGTGCTAACCCAGAGGTTCTCCGGGACAGGGTGATGGGGAGGAAAGTCAAGTAAGGCCAAAGGACTGGCAAGACTGTGTCTGGCAGAGCAGAACTAGCACTGAAACATTTGATGTACAATCCACGCATCACATGTAACAAAATATATACCGCACTCTGCTCTCAGCACGCACGACTTTTCCAAATTCTGTAAATACAGGAATACGTGTCACCCTTCCCGGAAAGCTCCCACATGACAGACGGGGAGATGGGGGCTCAGACAATCACACAGTGTGTAGGTCGTTAAGCTGGAATTCAAACCAGACAGTCTTCTGCTTCTGGTTTCTGGAATCCCAGGAATGTGTGGTGTACGCACGCACATGTGGGAGCCCGCTCACACACACACACAGACACCCCAACGGTGACTTCAAGGGTGTGACAGAGGGAATTTTTTTTTCTTTTTTGGGAAAAAGGAAAGAAAATTATATGTAACATTTTGAGAAATTTACAACAGTGAGTTACCCTCACCACTTCTGCATCATTAAAAGGTAACAATATATCTAGTTTAAGTGGCTGGAAAGGAGAGGTGGGCTCTGAGTCTGGTTCTGCTCACCAGGGGGGCTTTGTCCCTCCAAATTCCATCTCTTTCCTGAGCACGGAGACCCAGTGCTTTACTCTGCACCCAACATGCAGAGAGAACTTAAGAAACTTAAAGGTTTTTTCTGGTCTCCTGAAATGAGAAGGTGGAGACTGCCTACAGGGTGGTCTTGGGGCCCCCTCCATGTGGACACCATGTCCACCTTCCTGTCTCTTCCTCCCTGTCTGAGCCACAATTGGCCAGACTTGTGGGTTAATTGCAAAACAACCCCAGACCAAAATTAAAGGTTCTCGTAATCTATGCCCAGGTGCTTTCCATTTCAATCTCATTAATAGTCATCACATTATTTCATTTTCTGCACAAATAAATCAGTGGCCCAGAAAATAGAAGCATTATCCACCAAGGGCCCAGAAAGGGCAGGGCTGAGCCTGAGAACTTTCAATGCACATTTGTTTGTGCCACATAAGATGTCGATTCTAATAAAGGAGAGAAGGCTGGAGCTCAGCCATGCTTTCCCCCAAGGGTGAGGACTTCTGGTACCTGAATTTCAATGTCCCTTGCTGAAACTTTCAATGCCGCGTAATCCTAGGGTCGCTGGCTTACAGGTTTATTCTGGTCTTGGAGGCTAAGCTCATTTGGTCACTGACATGTCCCCTGTTGTGTCTGTTGGAGACATTCCTCCCTGGCATTGCACGAAGCTTTGCATAAATTGCTCAGTCCCAAGAAATAAACTCCACCCCTGGCTCATCTAGACTCCTAGGTCTGAGTCGCATTTCCAAAAGCTGCATTCCCCAAAGGAAGGATGCTGCTGCCTTCCAAACACATAACCTTTTATCGGTAGAACTTCTGCCGTGCCTCCATGAAACTCTTCCCTCCAGATTTTACTATGTAAAGTTCCAACATGCAGAGAACTTAAAAGAATTGCACAGTCAGCACTCGTCTACCCACTGCTTAGTTTCTACCACCAACAGCTCACCACATCTCATATTTCCTCACCCACCAGCCCATCTACCCACCCCTGGCCATCCACTGATCACTCTTACTTGGGGATGCATTTCAAAGGAATGCACGACGCTTATAGTGCAACATCCTAAACACGGACTCATGTGAATTCAGTCTTTGTTAGGTTTTTCTTTCTTTTGAGCCAAAATGTATACACGATGAAATGTACAAATCGTGGCAGTAACATTCCTACTCACCTACGTAGCTTTAACCTGATCAGGGTCCAAAACGTGGCCAGCAAGTCCCTTCAAGCCACCTGCCCAGTAATCCACCACACCCCTCTACATCCAGCCAGAGTTCTGACATTTTTCCCCACCATACGTTAGGTCACTGGTTACAGAACGGTTTATACATGGCATCATAGGCAACATCATCTTTGTGTGTGACATCTTTCACTCAGCATAACGTCTCTGAGATTCCTCCACGTGGCTGTGTGAACACATACAGGGTCCACCCCTTTTCATGGCGGGGTAGGGTTGGATCATATGAAAATACCACTCTTCATTTTTTCATTATGTTGAGGGATACCTTTGCTATCTCTGGGTTTGGACTCTAGTGAATAAAGCTGTGATGAACATTTCAAACACACCTTTTTGGGGATATCTTGGTATCCACAAAGAGATCAGAGATGTCCTTGTTTTTAAAATACAGCAATTAAATATGCTTTCAACTACAAAAGAAACTGAATCAAAGGAGAGCATTGTTGCTCTCGGCTGTTGACTCCACTCCTCAGTGATCCAGGAACGGGGTGCATTCAGTGCTTGTGTTTGACCATTCTCAATGCCTTGTACACTCTGGCTTGAATACTCACGCTCACAATAAAGCTGCCACAGCTTCTGATATATCCTTCTGTTATCCTGGGCATCAGGGGCACAGAATTAGCAATGCAGGAGAGCTATCTGGTTATGTCTCTCTCCTTATGGATTTCTCAGATGGCACCCATATATTCCAGGGACCAGAAACGGATTATGTGGCTTCCACTCCCATGCAAGGGAAAACATGTTTGGTAACGGCTGTTGGTTAGCTAATGAAGTCTACCACGAACATTTACTCCATTTTAACAAAGCACTTACGCAGCAGGCTAGGGATCAAGTTACACACGTGCTGAGACTTATATAGCTTTATATTAGAAGTGCCCAAACTCTGTCTTCGCCCTGTAGATACTCGGCAAAGTTGTCCTATTTAAGTAGTTCCTTATTATCTTGTTTTTTATTCCTACAGTACTCAGGATCCACAGACGGTCTGTCCACTCTGCGTTCCCTAGCATGTGACATCTGCTGTGTCCACTATTACAGCCGGGCACAACTCATAAATACTTGTGTGTTTGCTGCGTGTGATAATCACACAGGGCCCACACGACCACGAATGCCTTGTCTTCCCAAGAAAGACCCGGAAAGAGTCCCAATTCTTGCCTTTCATAATTGCTACTTCCTGCTTTTCACATCATTCTCCCTCCTGTGAATATCCAACACACTGACCTCTTCTTCTGTGTGAAGACGTTGTACCTTTGGAAATCCCGAGAACAATCTGTTGTCGTATTCACCTGTCAGGGTCTTCTAGACGTGTGATCCTCAAAACAAGACAAGACCATGCAGTAAGCGTAGGGTGGTCATGTCTCGCCATGGATGAAGGACTCTCTCTCCGTGACTCAGTTTCCTTGTCTTGGAGTGGAGAGAGTAAGAGGCCTCGGTTGTAGCATCGGGGGGATAATGGCACAAGCACGCATCAGTAAGGAGCCGAGAACACAGCATGGGCTTCATGACTGCTCGTTCAGCGTAAATTGAAATAAATTTTCTCCCGTGATTCCCACTTTGATGTCTTCTGAAATATCCAATTATAAAATTCGTTCATAAACATTGCCGGTGCCTGGTTTCCGGGCTTGGATCGGGCTGTTCTCTCCTGCATTAATGGTGTCCCACCCCGCGGTCCCGGAGAGAACTGGGGCTTGTCTCCCCTGCGCGTCAGACCGCTCTCCCTGGTCTTTATTCTGCCTGGGATGCATCTGAGCCTGAAAACATCAGGAAAGGCAAAGCTACACCAGATCACCCAAAGGCAACTCCGCCTTCACTGTCTCTCCTGCTGCAAGGGTCAGCGTGGCTTGGATGCCGCCCCTCCGAGTGGCTTTATCTCCCTTCCCTTCGGGTCGCAAGAAAGACGGCTGAGCGATTCTGTGTCCTAGCCCGTCCCCCGCTGGTCATTGTGCATGTGCCGGCTTTGCCAAAGGGAGGCAAGACAATGTCTGCAGGTATTTGTTCTGTTAAAGGAAAAAGCCTCCCAGCCCCTAGCTGGTTCTACAGAGAAAAGAAATGTCTGCAGGGCCCACATCTCATCTTCATACCCCCTTCTCTCTGCCAATCAGCCCTGCCCTTCCTCTCCCCGAGGAGCCAAATTTCCATTATAATTGGAGATGTCCTGGTTGCACCAGAGAAAGTCAGGATGCTTCCCTTTCCCTTCACCGGGACGCCCTGCACGCTAACGAGGTAAAGATAAGACCAAGATGTCAGAGTCCCAGAGCTGAGAGTCTCTTCCGGAAGGTTCCGTGGTGGCTTTGCAGAGAGCAGTTACTATACCCTGTTTTTCCCCCTCCCTGACAAATGCAGAGGAAAAGGAAACAAAATATGTAATGAGATTATATCTGAATATGTGAATCCAAGGTGTTTGAATTCCTGGTGTGGCCTGTTTTTGACCTTTCCCCTGTTTGGGAGCAGGGGGCAGGGGTCGGGGGAGGCTATTCTATCCTCACTCCTCCCACCATTCCCCTCCACACTCCAGGACACCCAACAGTGTCCATGGCTGACGCCCTGGACAGGTGGGTGCAGAGCTGCTCCATCCCCGGGGAGCCCACCCGGATAACAGCACCAGCGCTGCTCACCTCCCCCTGCCTCTGGGACCCTTGGTCCCTCTAAGCTCCTCTCACTCCCCACTCATCTTCTATCTGGTGATAACCCCCTCCCAGGGGAGGGCCAGGTACATGGAGCTGCTTTATCAACCCCTACTGGGTGCACACAAGGAGGTCTGGGGGTGGGGTGGGGTGTGGGTGCCTTCTGCACAGGCATGATGGGCAGGTGCACCCCTCCGTCCTGGGGGAACTGCAGGAAGCCCTGGGTCCAAATGCCATGGCCAGGCCTGCAGGTGCACAGTGTTCAGGGTGGACGAAACCACCTCCACGTCTGTCGACCTGTTGAGGGAGGGGCGCTTCAGCAGGCCCCGGAAGGGAGCAGCCGTAGGCCGGCAGACACGCAGCCTGGAAGTGTTGGAATGCCGAGCGGCCACAGATGGGTCGGCGGGCACAGAGCCTAAATGCCAGCCCTTCCCCGGTCTGGAGGGGGTAGGGGAAGGGGCAGCAAGCGTGGTGCACACTGACGGGTCCCTGTGCCAGGCGCCGGGCGGGGACGCCCCTCTGCGTGCTCCCCCCAAACCTTGGCATCAGAGGGGTGGGCTGGGGTCCTCAATCCCACCCGGGGCCGACCTCCAGCACACACAGGATCGCGCTGGCTCCCTCCCCAACCTGCCAGCTCAGTGGGAACTGTGGTTTTCCGATGGAAGGAGAACCGAAGCCAGAGAGCCTCGTGTCCGTTGCCAGCGGACTCTGGTGGCGCAGAAAATGCACAGCGAGCCTTCTGGACGACAGGCTACCAAACTTGCAGGGGTGGGGGGAAGGGGGAGGGGTGGGCGGTAAGCACGGCCGGTCCAGGAGACAGCCTGAAACACAGGAGCCTGGGAGAAAGAGTGATGACCAGTGAATCGTCTTACTTATTTATCTGAAAGCAATCAGGAGGCCTCCCTTGCAGCCAAGCTCGTCCGCCTCTGGGTGCACGGCCCACTCTGAAGGTGATCCCTGCGCCCAGCAGGCTTTCCCAGCACCATTCTGTCCCCCGGAGATGTAAATGCTTTTATGGGGTGGCTGCTCTCGGGCTCGTCAACCAAGAGGGATCGCAGATTTCAAAGAAACAGGAAGTTGCCACATAAAAGGAAGTCAATAAATACTCCAAACAAGCAGAAACCCTGACCCAGGCCCCTGAGCACCGTCAGCCTGGAGAGCAGCCCAGAGGCAGCGTCTGAGCCCGGCTTGCAGGCAGGGCGGCCGGCTGGGGCTCCGCCTACGCTCGGCTCCCTCTGCAGCCTCCCTCCGTGCCCTCCTCATGGGGGTGACTGCCTGACTCTTTCCCTGGGTTCTGCTTACACAGGAATTCAATTTCCAAAGTATCGAAAGTTGAACACTTAAGATTCACGCACGTTCCTCTATGTGCGTCGTATGAAATCAGCGCGTGGAGAGAATTTTAGGAAGAAAGCAAGGCCCACGCCAGGAGTTGAGAGGCTGGTGTTTCTGCTGGGAATCATTTGCACAGGACGGTCTAGGGGCGGACACCTGTTCCCAGAGAAGACAGACGTCCACAATCTCCCGTCAGGCTCTGTCCCAGGACCCCGAAGAGTGCGCCCACGCAAAACCACCCGAGAAGGGGCGAGCCGGCCGTTGCTCTCAGGTGGCCTTGGAGGAGGACGGGATGTGCCCTCCACGCTCAGGCTCAGAAACTGGTAGCTGGGGCGGCCCATGGACAAAGCGGGGGACCAAGGGCGAAAACTAAGGGCAGCGGCTCTGAAGGAGGAAACTCAGGCACAAGGGAGAGCTTGAGAAAGGAAGGGGGCAGTTAAAAGGGAACTCGACACCAGGATGTCCTGAGGGGGTTCAGAGCCCAGCCTTGCTCTTCAGAGGCTGGCTCCTCTTCGGGGGGCCCCAGGCAGTCTGAATGAACAGCGCTGCCCTCCCGACCCCGGTCACCTTCAGCAAGGACCCGGAGAGCAGACGAGACGCCAGCACCTGGTCTACTGGACTCCTGAGAGCTGGCTGGGGATTTTTACTTGTAAGCATCAGAAGCTCAATGCAGACTAATCTAAGAAAAAAATAAAACAGTAAAAGCAGGAAAGCAAAGGTGCTTCAGGCTCATCCCGGGGCCCCTTGGGCCATCAGGACAGGACTCCTCTCTCCCTCTTGCTCTGGCTTAGGACGTGTATGCCTTTCGGAGGCAAACACAGTGGCCGGTGGGAATGAGATGTGTCAAAGGGCTGATTTCTCTGTCACCCAGTGGTGGGGACAGGAGTCCCTGAGTCACAGGGAGGGGAAGAGGGTGGGGTCCCAGCTGAAGGCATGGTGTGGAAGCCAAATGGGTGAGAGCAGCAGACGCCCCCAGAACCTACAGCCACAGGTGATGGCACCCCACGGTGGCCTCAGTCATCAGACATCACCTTCCACGTCCTCCCTAAGCCCCCCCCACCCCCGCTGCTGTCTCCCTGCTATTTCCAGTAGCCGTCCAGAGCCAGACCATCGTCCAGACGTGATGGTCAGAGCTAGGTTTGAAGGCCAGCTCTGACACTTGTCAGCTGTGTGATCTCGGGCAAGACCCTTAACCTGTCTGGGTCCCTGTTTCCTCATCGGTTCAGTGGAGAGAACGGCAGAAACTACTTCACAGCAATGGTGAAGGGACCAAGGAAAGGGTCTGGAAAGCATGCTGTCCCGTCCGTCCTCACCCAGGAGATGTTAGCTATGGCTATTATGGTGGTCCCTTGGTGCACCACGTTGAAATAAAGCCACCATAAAGGAGATCAGCACACTGGCGGCGAGAGTCAGAAGCTAAAAGTCTGGCCCATTCCCCACCTCACAGGTAGACATACCACACCCACAGCCATCAACAAATGGTCTGCTGGCAGAAAAACCATGGCTGAACTTGGCAGGAACCAGGTACAGAAGAGGGTCACCAGACTATTCCTATCAAGACCAGAATCCTCCACTTCTTGCCTGCATTTGAGTGAGAGAATTTTCTTGACTCTAAAACCTGTACGTCAGACTCTCGTCAGATAAACTCCAAAAGCTTCATGCATAGATAATGCCTCTTCAGATGTGAGAAACTCTGCTGTATTGAGGTCAATGATAGCCTTCAACTTTTCTTCACTTCCTTTAAAAGACATTATTATTTAAAGGTGGAAAGCATCAAAAGTAAGTCCTTGAGAGTTAATGGGACCATCTGGCTTGACGCCATCACTTCTGAGAACCTGAAAAATGAGACACATTTTACCCTTCATGTCTCAACAATGCTTGAGGTAATGGCACTGCTATTATCCCAGGCTCCGACTGACACAGGCTTCTAAAGTGCTCTGCGACTGGTTAAGTGGGAACGAGTGAGACAGAACAAAGCAGATGGAAAGTTCTATGGACATGTGTTTTCTATTCAAAAGAAGGCAGCCTCCTGGACTAGTGGGGAGCCACCAAACCCTCCACCACAAGTGAGGGATATCTGGATGGGCACCATCCTGTGCTGTATTAGTCAGAGAAGCAGAACCAGAGGATAAATATAGATGTGCAGGAAGGGAAGTATTATGGGCATTGGCTCACGTGGTTATGGAGGCTGAGAAAGCCTAGAATCTGCTTCTGCAAGTGGGAGACACAAGAATTCAGTCCAAAGGCCTGAGGGTGGGGTGGGTTTAATTCCTGGAGTTCGAAGGGCACGAACCCAGAGCTCTGATGTCCAAGGGCAGAAGAAGACGGCTGAACCAGCTCAAGAAGAGAGAGGGAGAATCCGTACTTCTCCTTCTTTTGGTTTTAATTGAACCCTCACTGGATTAGATAATACCTAGTCTTATTGAGAGGAATCACCTTCTTTACTCAGGCTACACATTCAATTTCTAACCTGCTCCAGAAACTCTAATCTGCTCCAGACACCCCCAGAAATAGGGTTTCACCAATTCTCTGGGCATCCCCTAGCCCGAGACAAGTTGACATGTAAAATTAACCACCACAACTGGTGCCATCAGAGGACGCGATGAGTCACTGTTCTTTTGCCCGAGGGTGACCAGTTGCCACAATATGATGTTGGTTTCCCCATTGAGTTGTCTTGACATCCTGTTGAAACCCAATGGACCGTAAACCTATGGGTTCATTTCTGGGCTCAATTCTATTCCACTGATCTCTACAGATGTCCATCTCAGTGCCAGAGTCACTTGGTCTTAGGGTCACAAACTCAATACCCTTTGTAGTAAGTTTTTGAAATCAGGAGGTGTGAGCCCCTCAAATTTGTTCTTCTTCTTTGAGACATCTTTGGTTATTCTGGTTCCCTTGCATTTCCACAAATTTTTTTTTAAAAGATTTTATTTCTTTGACAGAGAGAAAGAGACCACCAGTAGGCAGAGAGGCAGGCAGAGAGAGAGGGCTCCCCACTGAGCAGAGAGCCTGGGGAGGGCTCGATCCCAGGACCCTGAGATCATGACCTAAGCGGAAGGCAGAGGCTTAACCCACTGAGCCATCTGGGCGCCCCTCATTTCCATAAATTTTAATATCAGCTTGAAAATCTCTACACAGATGACAGCAGGGATGTTGACAGGGATAGGATTGAGTATATATCATATATCATATATCATATATCATATATCAATCTGGGGAGTATTGACATTTTATCCATATAAGTCTTCCAGTCCCAGAACATGGAATGTCTTCACATTTACTCAGGATGTCTTGTTTCTCTCTTAATAATCTTTGGCAGGTTTTCAGAGGGCATACCTTGCCCTTCTTTAAAAAAAAAATTCTAGGGCACCTGGGTGACTCAGTCAGTGAAGTGTCTGCCTGTGGCTCTGGTCATGATCCCAGGGTCCTGGGATTGAGCCCCGCATCAGGCTCCCTGCTCAGTGGGGAGCCTGCTTCTCCCTCTCCTTCTGCTTGCTGCTCCCCTACCGGTGCATGCACATATGCTCTCTCTCTGTTTGTCAAGTAAATAAGCAAAATTTAAAAAAACATATCCTTAGGTATTTTATTCATTTTGATGCTATTGTCAAAGCAATTGTTTTCCTTAATTTCATTTACAGATATTCATTGCTAGTATACAGAAATAATAATTTTTTAGATTAGTGTTTCTTAACTGTTTTACAGGGTCTCATACTTTTTTGTTTGTTTGTTTGTTTGTTTTTTGTACAGATAGCTTTGCTCCTTCCTTTCCAATATGAATGTGCTTTATTTCTTTCTCCTGCCTCGTTGCCTTGGCTGGCACCTCCACGATGACGTTGAATGGCAATTGTGGGAATGGATATACTTGTCTTGACCCTGATCATCCAGCTTCTATGTTATGGATCATTGTAAGCAAAGTACAAACAGGTTTCTGCCTTCATAGAGATCACTGTTATGAAAGGAGACTGTTCAATCAAAGTCGCACAAGGGGCATAAGGAGGGCACTGGGCGTTCTATGCAACTGATGAATTATTGAACACTGCATCTGAAACTGATGATGTACCACATGTTGGCTATGTGAAGTTAAATTAAAAAAACAACAACAACCACAACAAATACTTTAGATCTTTATAGAGCTTGTAAAACCTTGAGAGTTAACTCCAAGACCGTAAGGATGATAGGGAAAGACTGAGAACCATCGGTCCAGAAGAGTCCATCTGAAACATCCCTTGGAGAGGATCAGTAGAGCCAAAACCTCATTGGCAGGTAGCCAAGAGGAGGACAGCTAGGGTGGAGCTGACTGCAAAGGGAAACCTCAAGGTGATAGCCCGTGACACCAGAACAACCCAAAGTCCTTGAGCCAAGAAAAGGCAGTGCAGGAGACATGATGTCAATAAGCACTAAGTCTAAAACACAAGAATGAGCTCATGGATGAGGCATGGAGGCCAGGGTCAAGCCCACCAGGGCCCGAGTTGGAACAGGAGCAAGTTGGCTACAAGGTGAAACGGCCCTGAATGCCTTGAGGAAAGCTTCTTGAGAACCTGAACCCCAGGGAGGATACCAGGATGCCCACAATTTAAATCTGAGCCAAAGGGAAGCCACTGATGTGGTTTAGGAGCTGATCTCCAGCTGCCCCTCCCTCAGCTGGTGACAATCAACCCACTGACCCTCCTGGGCAGGATGCTCTGCACAGGACAAGGTTGGGTGGCTCGAAGCTAACCTCATGGACAGGATCCAAACGTATGAAGATGCCCAAATTGTTCAACGGGTGTTGACCCTTATCAGTGATAGCAAGTGTCCCCATGCCAGTGTAGCTGGATTTTGTTGAGCACCTTCAAGGGAACAGCACTGCAGTTAGAAGTGCGGTCTCCAGGGCCAGTCAGTGCTAGGCTGGACACCAGCTCCACACCTCACTGGCTATGGTCTGGAGACCCTTGAAAGTGAGCCTTGGCTTTTCTCATCTGAAAAATGGGTATTTGAACTGGAAGAGCTCATATGGTTGTGAACTCAGCGAAGTAAGATGATGAGAGAAGCCGGCATACCATAACCACTAAAGAAAGGATAATGATCAGTGTCACATTATCCCATGAGAAAGGACAGAGACCAGACCTCTTCAATACAGACTCTGATTCAGCAACTGGTGCTCTGGGAGGTATCTAGGATCGCATCGTACGGGACCAAAGCTTGTTCTGAGACCTCTGCTCTCCTGATGTATCATCAGTGTTCTTCCCACTCCACTCCTTAGGCTTTTTGCTCTGTGGCTGGCTCCCTATTTAGAACTGATCAGTAGGTATGTCCACACTAAAACCACTGCAGACTTTTTATAAAGAGCATTGGTGGTGGTCTGCCATTACTCAACATGACAGCCAGGACATTGTCCTGCCACCACGGTTCTCCTGGAGCTTACGTGGCCCCCATCTGGGTCCACAGAGACCTGAGGCTGCCTCACAAAGCCATTCTCTTTCACTAGGAAGGGGTGTTCACATTGCCTGGGAAAGACATCAAGGGAGACCAGAGGGTTTCTCTCTGGGGCAAAGTGAGGGGAAGAAAGCTCACTAGATGCCTCAGATCACTGCAGAGCCAGGCTGGTTCTTAAAGCACAAGCCAGACACAAGCTAGGATCTAGAACCATTCTAGAACCTGAGCTAGTTCTTGAGTCAATACTAAGCTCTTGGCTCAAAAGCCAGTTGCTTCCATGGGTATTCAATGAGGGGAACTGAAGGCTGACCAAGATAAGGTGACAGGAAGACGACCTTTCTCAAATGACCTCCCGTTAGTCTTGCCCTGGGCCCTCCTGCTTCACGTGTAATCCCCTGAATTGGAATTCAATTGAATGGTATGTTGAAGGAATGAACACCACGAGAATGCTCAAGCCAGACTGGGAGGCGAAGGCCATCAGCCTCTCGAGGTTCAAGGCACACATTCAAACACCACTATTTTGGTAGCCTACCAATGGGGACTTCTCAGTTCTTTTGATTGTTTGCTCAAAATGCATGGCTCGGGATGCTGCAAAAAATTCCAGGAAGCACGCTATTCCTTTGGTGGCCCTTTCCCAGGGGGTTTAATCTTTGAGTGCCCCACCTGCCATGCCTTGGATGTCTGCAAAATATAGATTTCCCATGTCCTGGTAAACCCTTCATATTTGTTTGGTACCAGCTTGTGTCCCACTCCTCGCAGAGACGTCATGGTAGTGGGATAGAGACTTGGCAGCGTCTGTGACCCAGAAGTTAAGAACCACTGTACACAGTCCATGGCAGGGGACCATGTGTCTCTTGGCTCTTACTCACTGAGCGCCGTGGTCCCAGATACCAGCTCCCTGGATGGGGAACCCAGGAACGTGGCTGTGGGTGCAAGCAGCCAGCCCAGAAGTTGCCTTCCTGGATCTGGACCTTCTGTATTTCTATATCGTGTTGTACCTGTCCCTCCCCCATTCTGTCAACCTGCTTTAGGCAGTGAGTTCCCAGAGCAGAGCAGGAGCTCACAACCCAGGAGCATGATTGTTCTTGGACATATTTCCTTTCTTGGATCCACACTAGTACCAGCGGTAAAAGTGCTGAACTGTGTGTGTGTGCACACACATGTGTATGGAAAGTGTCCAAAAATATATTCTTGAGGATCTTGCAATCATTTTGGCAGGTATAAATTCTACGTTGTAAAGGCTGCGTGGACAATGAGGCGTCGTGCTAGCCAGAATGTTCCCTGGACTGCCCAAGGGCTGAGGGGCCCTTCCTGCCAGAGTCTCCCCTCCCACTGGGTAATTCACTCGTCATTGTGTCTTCACAAGTAGGAAGGCTATAAAGAGGCAAGGGAGAAATGAAGAGGGAAGACATGTTGTCAAGGAGACAGAACTCTTCAGGAAGAACGAAGTCTTTTCGAAGTCTTACTGACCCACAGTTTCCACGAGACAGGGATCTGGAGAGTCCATTAGTCTAAAAGCATGTAAGGGAAGACGCCTTATTTATTGGGAGGGAGGACTCTGCCGCTTAGCTTGTAGGTACATGTTGGGTCAATTTCCACCCAATTTATTTTCATCCTACTGTCCAATTTTGTGGGTTCTCTTAATTGCTTTTCTTAAACTTGAGAAATATGAAATTTCTTCAGATCATGCCTAACTCACCATGGTGTCAGCCTTAGAAATGTGCGGACAGGAATACCCAAATAATGCTGTCACTTCTCAAAGTCAGACTATATCACCCAGGGCGCCCCAGATGAATATGACATGCCTCTTCAAAGCAGGAATACTTTGAGATAAGACTCTGGGAAGCAAAAACCAGAGTGCGTGTTTACAAATGACTCACCACACAGCCAACCTGCCAATATCCTCGTTCCAGAAGGATAGTGGGGTGGAAAGCCACTTTTTAACTCTGTCTCTGTGAATTACACCATTGTCCCATTCCCGAAATGAAATCAGACCACAGTGCGTCAATCTCTGTCCCCTAATGATGGAGAGGGATCCCTGGGTGTCCCCAGGAGAAGCCATTTTTTTCTTCGACCTGACATCTAGATTCCAACTAGAAGCGTTACGTGCCACAAAAATGAGACACAGTTGTCCACTGTCCTATTGGATTTAGTGGCACCATCCCCGGGTCCCACCTACTAGATGACAGGAGCATTGCCACAACCCAAAACATCTCCAAACCTTCCAGAATTCCCCTGGCGGTGTGTGTGTGTGTGGGGGGGGCAGAATCCATCCCCCAACCCTGCTGAGATCCAAACCTTGGAATCAGAGCCTGGATCCCTTTCGCAGTGTCCTCTTTGGGTGCCCCAAGTCTTGGCAGACGTTGATTTTAGGAGGGAGAAGAGCTCCTATAGTGAGAAGCCCTTTCTTTTCCTGGCATGCAGGGACCCAGGAGGAAGACATGGTGGACACACAGAACAAATGGAAGGTCCTGAGTGCTGCACCACCTGCATGGTCCACGAGCTCCTGGAAAACCTGCAGCAGCCCATTTGCCACCTGCCGCCCATGGCTCTGGTTTCTTGTGTGTTGGGGGAGGGTTCCTCCCAGCCTTTTGCTCTGCCCCCTCTCAGGTTCAAAACTCGGCCAGATCTGTGAGCTGATAAAACCTTTCACACTGAGAAGTTAATGGTGAAGTCAGCTTTAAATGTCATTCCTTCAGGAGCTCCGCATCTTAAAGAGGACTGCGGGAGACCAGCAGTGACGTCATCCAGGGGTGTGCCGGGAAGAGATGGACAGCCGGCTCTCGGAATGCTGGGAAACCAAGCACCTGTTCCATGGTGCTTGCGATGTCTAGGGTATAAATGTTCCCAGGATCACTGAGGTTAGGCTGCCACCACAAGGGCTCAGACCCAGGGTCAGGAAGGGACACGGAGCATGTATCCCGCACTATCTGCATTATTGGCATACACAGATGTGAAGATTCTCAAGAGCGCAATCATATATCGCTAGGAGGTGAGGACTTTTGATTACTTATGAATTCATAAGTAATTCATAAGTAATCAAATAAAACTTATTTAATGACACTTTCATGGGATTTCCTTCTTAGCAATGGCTGTGATACATGACCCGTGCAGATGATTCCAGAACGGTTCACCCTGGGTCCTCACAAGCCAGCACACTGGCTCCCACATGCCATTGCTCTGCACCACAGAAACATCTAACAGAGCTTAATGTGGGCTGCTCTGTTTTGAGTGCTTCCTCTCAGTCCTCACAGCAACTGTGAGGGGTAGCGAGGCACGAGGAGGTGGGGAACCCACCAACATGCTCATGGTTATTAGGTGATGTAGCACAAATATAAGCCTGGGAAACCACATGATGAGTCCCACGGACATTATCAGGGGTGGAGAGAATTTCCTGGAGGCCTGTGGCTCTCTCAATGCAGAGATGATTCCACTCAGTCCTGCAGCTCTTGAGCAAGCATTATTATTTTTCTGCACCCAGACCCTGTTTGCATGTTCATCCATCCATCCATCCATCCATATTCCCATCCATCCATCCATCCATCCATCCATCCATCCATCCATCCATCTTCCCACCCATCCACTCATATATCCATACTATGCTGAGCTCCTTCTCGGCACAAGGCTCTGCACTATGTGATGAGAGAACCCTCTGCCAAGAAATAGAGGGTCCTGTCTTTAGGATGCCAACAGAGGCCACTGTGGGGAATTCAGGACTCTCCTGGGGTGGCCTCATCTCCAGAGTCAGGGGAGTCCCAGGAGGAAGAGGCTTCTATAGGTATGCATGGGGTGGAGTTAAGTCTGAAGAAACAGATGGCTGAGAAAAACAGTCCTCACTTGGGATGAGCCCACTGCAGGCTCAGGGCTTCAGCTAAGGATTTGCAAGTCCCCTGCTTGGGCTCATGTGCTTAAATGCCCATTCACCCACGAGAAAATCAAGCTCCCTCAAACTAAGCAAAGTGTCCTAGTAATACAGCCAGCAAGCCAGGAGCCAGACCAGCAAGCCTTCCTGCCCTCTCTCTGGGAACACTGTGCCATTCCCGACAGGTCTGGATGCAGATGGTGAATGTCACGCCAAAGGTCAGGGATGTCCCTGGTAAGGAGGCCGGATTCAGGTTCTGACTCTAGAATCAGACAGACCGGGTTGGGGGTGGGTGGCTTCTGCCCTGCCCCTCACTACCTGCACGACCTTGGGCCAGGAGCTGCAATGAGCCTCAGTCTTCCCATCTGCAGAGAGGGCACAGGAGGGTGCTCAAAGTCCTAATGAGGTTTCCAGGGGCTCATGCTGGAAAAGACCTCAGTGGGGGGCACAGGGGGAGCTCAGCAAATGGCCCCTGCTCTTTGTCAGCATCAGGACAGTAGGCGGGCTAGTGACCCTAGAGCCAGCCAGACAGTCACTGACATCCTGGCGCCTTGCCTTCCATTGGTGCAACCCTGGGCAAGCATCCACACCTGCCTTGTGTCTCTATCTAATACAAGTCATTGGGCTGTTGATAGGATTACTTGACCTTAATCCTGGACGTGCAGGTGGCACCTGGCGAGGCCTGAGTGCCTCTGCTGCTGACATGAGTGCTACCCCAGGATGCATCCCATTCCTTGTTCTAGCAGCGGCACGGCTGAGAATCTGGACACCCAAAGATAGCAGGACTGACACACACGACCCTGGGTCCACGGGCGGGTCACAGGTGCTCCCTGCATTCAGCCGTCCAGCTTCCATTTATTAAACACCTGCTGTGTGTCCGGCTCAATGCTGGGAGCAGGGAATAGGACTAAACCACACAGGCTCAGTGCCCATCCTCTCTGAGCTGATGCAGAGGATAACACACCCTTTCCACGTGGCTGGGTCCTCTCTGACACACTATGTGCTGAGCCATGAGGCACATGCATGAACCATTCCTGCTCAGACAAGGTGAACCAAGCCTGCCACGTGCTTATTTTTTCCCACGTGCTCTGACCCCAAAAGGAATGGTATTCTGGAGGCTGTTCAGGGCCATGGGGGTCCTCCTGATTGGAACGACGTATCTGCACCCTAAATGACAATGTGGGGGATGCCTGCGCGTTTCCAAATTCAGCCTTTATGGAGCCCAGGGTGAGCCCTGCCCACCTGCCCGGTCCCTTGCTTACACTTGCCCCTCCCTCGCACCTGCACGGTAGCTGGCGGAGACTCCAGATGGAAATCCGTGAACCACTTCTGATGTCTTGTACAAGCCAAGGTGCTCGTTACAGT
This sequence comes from Mustela nigripes, assembly GCF_022355385.1. Classification (NCBI taxonomy): domain Eukaryota; kingdom Metazoa; phylum Chordata; class Mammalia; order Carnivora; family Mustelidae; genus Mustela; species Mustela nigripes. Next base: position 3,012,754 of record NC_081564.1, read on the forward strand.
CAATTTTGGCCCAGAAACAGAGGAGAGATCTGGATCCGGCAAGGGAAACAGAGTCACAGGAGCTGGCATGCATCAGACGGGCCAACTTCAGCTGTCTGCGAATGCTGCCAGGCAGGTCAAAAGGAGATTTTGTTCAGAGCCTTTCCCACCAGGGGTGACACCTGGCACCACGTCCCCATCACCGAAAGAATCCATTTCAAGCATGAAGAACTGTGTTCAGCCCTTCATATATGCTAGTTCTGTTTTGCCGACTTCTACATGAGAAGGATGTGATGGTTACCCCACCACTCCTGCCGTGCACATGGGGAGACTGACGCACAGCTGGGCTGAGGAACCTCAAGGTCGCACCACAAGTACGTTCACCGCGCTGGGGCTGGTCCCAGCAAGCCTGGTTCCCGACTCCATGCTCTTAGGCAGGGGTCGGCAAACGTCTCCTGCACAGGGCCAGACGGTGAGAATTCGACGTTCCCCAGCCATACGGTCTCTGCCACAAGTTCTCAGCTTGGCCTTGGGAGTGCAAAGGTGACCATAATCCGCGCATGACCAACAAGCGTGGCCAAGCACCAGCAAACTGACGCGTGGACGCTGAAATTTGAATTTCATCTGATTTTCACTTGTCACAAAATAGTTCCCTCTTCCAATTTGTTTTCAACCACTTAGACATGTAAACACCATTCTGAGCTCACAGGCTGTACAAAGAAAAAACAAACAAAACCAAGTGGCAGGCCAGGCCTGGCCTGGGGACCATAGTTTGCCAACCCCTACTCTTAGCCAATATGCTAAGCCACCTGTATCGAGACACTGAATGACTTGGATTTGCTCACAGGGCATTCTCATAGTTCAGTGTTAATGCGATCTCTCTCTCTTAACTTTTTATTAGGAAAAGTCACACATGCACACAGCAGTGGGGAGAATGGCGGGCTACGTCCCCGGTCCCCATCGTCCGCATCACCCAGCTATAATGGCTGCCATCATGAGACCTTGTAATACAAGCTATGGGTGCTGGGTAGAGGGGCTTCAGTGGGTAGGAGCTCGTGAGTCGTCACCGAGTCCGATGGGTGTGCAAATAATTTAGGAGACTCCTATGTCCTTGCCTTGACATTGCAATTTCAAGACAAGAGCCCTCCTGGGGTGTGTGGAGGCTAGGACATTATGTTACCTACCTCCGGTGACCTACAAGATGGTACCCAAGGTCATACTGAACGAGGCAGAAGCAAAAGACAAGTAGGAAGCAGGGGTGCCTGGCTGGCTTGGTCTGTGGAACATGTGACTCTTGATCTCGGCATTATGGGTTCAAGCCCCCCCCCCCCAGGGTCTAGAGAGGATTTAAAAATAGTATCTTTCCAAAAGATATAGAAGAGGGTGAGACACACACACTCCGTGGTCCAGCCATGGGGAAAAAGGAGAGTCGTGAGAAGGACAGTGACATTTCCGAGTGCTCTTTCAGCCAGTGCACAGGATGGAATTCTTCTCTGGAAGATGGCCACCAGGCTTTTCAATCCCGTGTGGATCTTTGCTGGCATCCTCAAGTTAAAGGGAGTGGAAGTAAGTCTTTGCTAGTTTGCCACACAATTTATTTCCTTTAAGAACCATAAGTGCTTAGAGATTGGAAAAAAAAACAAACAAACAATCAGTGTTTCTCAATAAACAGCTGATGGCTAAACTGAGGATGGAAATGCTCTCGTAATCATCCCGAATGAGCATGCATTAAGCGTCTATCCGTGTGTGCTACTGTGTGCAGGCTTTAAAGGAAATGATGCATTGACCTACTTTTCTCTGATAGAGATGCCTCACCTGTTTGGGTTTTGGTAGAGTTTGCAAACTGAAACGACTTTGAAAACAAGTCCTCATAAACCCCGAGACTTCTGCCCGTAGGATCGAGAAGCTGGAAGACCCAGCAAGACAGTATCTCAGACTGTGTGCACCATCATTTTCTTCCCTGCATGAAACTGACCAGTTGCTGGGGACACACAGTCACACTCAATGTCCGTCACGGGTGACCAAGACGGGCTTCCTCTCTAGGACCTCCTTCCACACAGCAGGATAGCAGAGATCACACAGAACCTGCCCCAAGTCTGTACCCCTTCTTGGGGTCCCAACACATGAGGTGTGGCGTTCGTCCCATGAGTTAGTGGGGAGAAGCTTCTTGCCCAGCCTTCATCTCTGAGCTCAGCCATACCCTTAGATTAAGAAGGTTAACAGATTGGATAAGATTAACAGAAGAAGGTAAGGATGATATTGTGTTGAGTCCAAGAGACCACAGATTGTTGCACTCTGTTGTGACTGTGATACAGATGTTCTGAAGCTAGAGTGCTGGCCCCAGGGGCCTGATGACATTTATAGTGTTTCTTCCACTGGTGCACGAGGGAGGCTAGTGAAAATAAGTGGTGCTGTCAGCAGAACGTCCAGCCCAGGCAGGCTTCACGGTGGAGAATGTTGTTTTAGGTCACTGCATTTCTTTTTTGGAGGGCGTGGTTTGTTACACAGCAGTAGCTAGCTGATACACTTTGCATGCAATGTCAGCAGCCCATAAGCAGGAAGCTAATTTTGCTGGGGACAAGGACTGTAATATATTCTCCTCCTCCTCCTCCTCTTCCTCCTCCCCCTTCTTCTCCTTTTTCTTCCTCTTCTTCCTCCTCTTCTCCCTCCCACCTTCTTCTTTTTCTTCTTGAGAATGTGTCACAAGGAAATGATTTTTTAAATTTTTTATCTAAACTCAATCAGCCAACATATAATACATTGTTAGTTTCAGAGGTAGTGTTCCTTCGCGGATCGGATGTGTTTAACACGCAGTACTATACATTTTCTAAATCAAAGCCAATGTGAAGCTTTATTTTATGTACAGGTCTGGCCTATCAGGGTTTATGTTGATAATTGAAATTCTGTCCTAAAGATTGTGGGAAAGTATGAGAAAACTCCCTGCTTGAGGACTGTAGTTGCAAAAGCAACTATGAAATGTTTCTCAGCACTTTTGTCAGAAGAGCTGTCGCCGGGGCCCGCTTCCCACCGCTCAGGAGCTCACCTGTCTGGGGTGAGGCACGGACACTTTTTAAGTTCCCGAAGGGACCGTGTAATGACCTAGATCACCCAATGCTAACACTGGAGGAGTTCAAGTGCATGAAGGACTTTCAGCCAATTTTGTGGGTTTTTTCACCAACACTAAGTGGACCTCAAAGTCACTGTCAATGTCAGAGAAGACAGGAGGTTTTTCCTACAGACTGTGTGATGTCTTTATGATGCTTTTAGGCAAGAGGCAGCGGCAAGCCCCAGAAGAAATGCTCTTTTCGTCCTCCGTTCTGTCTTGGAAAAGTCTCCCAGCGTCATTAAGCCTCTCTCTGTGGCCCAGCTTGCATTCTGCCTGGGACAATTGTGGGGCTGAGAGGATCACTCCCTGACTTCTCTCTCTCTCTCTCTGGGCCACCATGAGTGCTCTGCAATCCCTTCCAGAAACTGCAAGGAATGCAACCCAGCCCTAGGAATGCTGAATCCGTATCTCATGGGCACAGACAACACACTTTGCTGTTTTAGTTCCAAGTAGATTAATGAACCAAGAGCCTTTTCTGGGGGCCCTCTGTGGGTCACAGGGAACTCAGAGAAGAACCCTGGGCTTATCAGAGACAGGTTCGAAAGGGGAGTGTGCCCTTTGCTGCCTGCCAAGAGGGAGGAGGGCGCTCCGTCGCTAGCTCGCGTCCTATGGTCTAGACCGCTGGGTGGAATGATCTCCTGGATGAGGTTAAAGAGCTAGAGTCACCGGGGGTGGGGGGCAGAGGTTTCCACAGGCTCCTGAGTCCCCTGAATCGTATAGTGTGAGAAGGAAAGGGAGCCACCTTCCTTCCAGGTGGATGCCAGCGTGGTGGCTGGCCGGAACTGGGACCCTGGGCAGGCCGTCTAACAGGGTGGCATAGGACCCACCCCATCTGGAAAGACGGGAGTGCCTCAGGGAGGCCCGTACGCACGCCCTGTCTGCCTTCCCTCTGCCTTTGCTCTGCACTTAGTAACTGCCCAACAGACGCTAGTTTCAGAATAAATACTGGAAAGGGACGCAAACATGTAAATGAAAAAAAAAAAAAAAAGAACAAAAAATAAACCAAACAAAACCCCATAGGATTCGATGCTCTCCCTCTGCATTTTGTGACCTGCTGGATGAAACGGTCTTCAGTGGAGTCACAAGCCTGGATAATTGTTTATGGAGATACACCCCCTCGCTCGTAGAACTCGCCGTCTTAAAGCGGATTCACTGTGCACGCGTGTGTTCCCAGAGTCGTGCCACCGTCTCATTCCCTAACATTCTCATCACCCCAGGACGTGACCTTGTCCCCCTCAGCAGGCCCTCCCACCCCCCTTCCCAGCACCAGTGACCCACTCATGGACTTTCTGTGGATTCTGACCATTCTAGACATTTTGTAGAATGGTTTTATATATAAACGGGATGGAAAGAAATTCTGTTTGTGGCCTCTGGTGTGGAAGCCTAAGTGGTTTTTATCAGAAAAAAAGAGAGAGAGAGCAGGTAAACTTGCCAGATGTCAGAAAAACGACGCACGGGGTAGGAGAGGGCTGCTGGCATGTAGCCCCGTCCCTTGTCCTCTGGCTGGGTCACCTGCTCCCTCCACCTGCCTGCCGCGTGGAATCCCGCAGCGGGCCCCACAGAACTGAACCCCGCCACGTGCTCTCCCCTGCCACTCTGCAGATATGTCGCCTGCTGGCCTCGCCCAGCCCCTTTCACGGCCTCACCCCTGCCCTCCTGCTCGGTGCCAGGAGCACAGACCTTCCCCTGCATTTGAGTGTGTCTGCCAGTCGCTCACTCCCAGAAACCCGGTGGCCCCACGGATCCCTGCACATAACACCGAGCGGCTGTTTGTAAGAAAGGGGCAGATAAATTCGGAGACGTACTCTTTTGCATTTTGTGTAACTTGCCGCCGTGCAGCTTTCAACAGACCGCTGCTCAGAGGAGGGCCAGAGTCATCATTCCCAGATCCAGAGCAGGCACGAGGGATGGCACGGAGGGTCCCAGACAGGCCGTATTGTGATCTCCTCTCCCGAGACGTCAGGATTTTCCCCACTGCAGTGAGCATTCTCACCGGGCATCCTAATTACTATGACGGGTATCAAAATATTACCTCTGTTGCTACTGTAATCTTACTTAAGAAAATGTGTTGGAAATTAGGAAGTCTTGTTCTGCTCCTTTGCTGTAAAATGAACGCGTCCTTAGGAGGGTGCCGTCTGGCAGCTGGCAGAAGGATTCGAAGGACCAAGGACATCCTCGGCGTGACCCTTTCCTGGAGGGCGTGGGCCAAAGGCAGCCGGGCTTTTGGGCAACAACTGAGAGAGTTGGAAACACACCTAGGAGCAGGGACCACCAGCAAACTGGGGGTCCACAGTCTATGTGAGTTCCCTCCTAAAGAAGATCAATCAGGCCCGTGGTTCTCAAAGTGGATTCCCTGGAGATCAGCATCACCTGGGAAGGTCACAAAAATGCAAATTCTCAGGTCCCACTCTAGACTTGCCCCATCAGACACTGCAGAGCGGGGCGTAAAAATCCAAGTTTTAACCTTGAGTGGGTTAAGCCCCCCAGGAGATGCTGATTCCCGGCCAAGTTTAGGAATCCTTGCTTTACAGTTTTATGGTAAAATGATTCATCAATGTAAAGAATCAGTGGAAGGATCGGAGACATCGGTCAAGGCTGTTATCAATAGCGTCATCGATTTTCAAGGTGGCACAGTGTGTTGTGGGTTGGCTGGTGACTCCCAAAGATATGTCCACCTCCCAGAAACTGCGTAGGTGACATTATTTGGAAGAAGCACCTTTGCAGATGTAATTAAGTTAATCCCAAGATGAGGTCATCCTGGCTTGTCCAGATGAACCCGAGGGCCATCAGCAATTGTCCTTTAAGAGACACACAGAGGACAGGCAAGGAGAGGATGGGGAAGCCATGTGACAGGGAGGCACAGATCAAAGGGTCATAGGGAGGCAACCACAAGCCAAGGAAAATCTGAAACTTCCAGAAGCAGCAAAAGGCAAAGAACAGGTTTTCCTGAATGCACCAGCTTCACCCTGGTGAGGTGCTTTCTCCAGCCCAGACGCCGTCTGAACACTTCCCCGTATCACTTCATTCCACCGGCATCACACCCCACGTTCTCGTTTCATAGACGAGAAACTGACGTGCGCAGAGGTCGAGAGCTAGCCCAAGGTCACACAGCTGGGAAGTGTTGGACTCGGGGCTGCACGCCGGGTGGCAAGCCCCATGCTAGGCAACGTGCCCTCTCCCTTAAGATGTCCCTCACCTTTAAAATCTGTGTGCAAAAGATAACTTTTCAAATTCTTATCTTCGGTATCGATTTCTCTTCCTCACAGCTGTGCCCGGGGCAGGAGCAGGGCTCAGCGGCCCCTCCCATTTGTTCAGAAGACAGGAGAGGGAGGAGACTGAGGAGACTGAGACCAGGGTCTCATGCCCTAGTGTCTTGGCCAAAGGGACCGAACACAGGAATTACAGCACGGAAGGAAACGGTGGTCAGAATTGAAGGGAGGACTTCTCAGCCGGGGGTCAGTTTGTCCCCCCTGGGACTTTCCAATATCTGGAGACATTTCTGGTTATGTCCACACCGTCAGCTGGGGTTCGGGATGCTGCCGGCACTTAGTGGATAGAAGCCAGCCATCCCGCTAAACACACTGCAAGTCACAGGACAGTCCCCGCGGCGAGGAAGCATGTGGTTCCACACGTCAAGAAGAGGAGAAGCCCCGTTTAAACACCACCCGCCACGCAGGCTATTGCAGATATAAGCGCGGCAGAGACGCACAGTGGAAGGCGGAGATTGACGAGGCAAGGCCGATGGGCCAAACCCGGCCTGCCCACGATCCTTGTCAACGAGGTCTTCTTGGGAAGATGCCTTCATTTGTTTATGCCGGGTGTGGGGGTGGCAGCCTGTGACAGAGACCTTCTGGCCTGCCAACGGTAGAAGTATTTGCCATTTGTCCCTTTAAGAAAAAGTTTGCCTCCCAGATTTCAGGGGCCCATCAGAATTTGAACACGTTTCCTTCTAATAGTCAGTTTGTTCTAACGAGGTCTGGGGTTCCTCCGGAGATGCGCTCCGCTGGGCGCGGCTCAGCCGTCCTCTGGTTCCTCCATACGTGGTCCTCGCTGGTTCGGAGAAGTGCACTGTCCCCTTACACCCGTCCCTCGTTGCCCTGTGTATTTTCCTTCCAAATTAACAACTGTGGAAAACCAGCCTGCCAAGACCGAGAGGGAACGGAGAAGCAGGTGATTAACGAGCCCTTAGAAGATCCTTTCGCCACTGCCTGAGCTCAAAAACCAAAGAGAAATCAATTAAGCGTCGCAGAAGCTGGTCCTGGGGACTGCAGGGCGCTCAGACGCACGTTCCTCTGCGGTCAGAGTTCAACGGTTGGAAATGATCCGTCCCAACAGCCAGGATAGAGTGGCGAGTCAGCAAGCCATTCTCTCTCGCTCTCTCTCTCTTGCCTGGGTGGGTGACCCTCCCTCCTCGGTCACCCGGCAAAAATGAAATGAGTGGCCAGCAGCCAGTCTGGCCTCCAGCCCATGCACACTCCACGACGGCCTTCCAGAAGCACACGCAACTTTTCAGATCAGGGTTTGCAAACGGCAAGCCTTTCTGGCTCCTGAAATCAGCTGGGTGGGCATCTCACAGCCTCTCGGGCAGGTGGGAACGGATCGGTTTGTCTCTGAGAGCCAAAGTAAATAATGCTTTTTGAAACTTTGTTTCCAGTATGAAAACATATGTATAAGCGTTTAAGTGTACACGTGGGTTGCACATGTGTGTGCCCATAGACGCATAGTTACACCCAAAATACAAACATACATATTAAAATGTGAAACAGATCGGCACATGCACGTTTCTGTGTATATAAAAAATGGCTGAGAAACCCTGCTTTAAAAGGTCCCGAGATCATCTGGGATGCTAGAGCCCTTTTATAAACGGTGAAAACGGCTGAGGCCAGAAGGAGGATGTCAGACAGAAATATTTCCATGCCCTTGAGTCAAGAAACCAGAGTCAGCAACTCCTTTGCTCTCCCTAAGAGTCTGATCTAGCTTCAATTAAGAGGGCGTGTTTGCCTACAAGGGACAAGTTCAATTCTTTGTGTTTCTCAGACCAAAGAAACCCAAGTATTAAAGAGCTAGGAAAAAAAAAAAAAAACCTGGGGAAATAATGTCTAACAATTTCCACACTTGGCCTTTTGAGTGTTTTTATGCTTTTTTTTTTAGAGCCATAACTCACATTCTGTTATTTAGTATTTTTGCTGATTTTTATGTTTGGTCCTAAGCAATATCGGGGCAACTGCAGATTTTTATGTAATTGTTCTTTTCCTAATGCACCCACAACCAAAGACATAATTACATCAGTAAAAGGGTTTATGTGCTGCCAAAGACGGGTGGTACATTTGCGGCATTTTGGGTAATCTTGACCTTGCCTGACTTGCCCCAGCTGTTCTCCCTTGTGACAGGGAGAAGGATCTCTTTTTTTTTTTTTTTTTAAAGATTTTTTATTTATTTGACACAGAGAGAGATCACAAGTAGGCAGAGAGGCAGGCAGAGAGAGAGAGAGAGGAGGAAGCAGGCTCCCTGCAGAGCAGAGAGCCCGATGCGGGGCTCGATCCCAGGACCCTGGGATCATGACCTGAGCTGAAGGCAGAGGCTTTAACCCACTGAGCCACCCAGGCACCCCAAGAAGGATCTTTTTAAAATGCAAATTTGATCCTTCCAGGGCTCAGTGGCTTCCAGGTGCTCCTAGCAGAAGGTCAAGAACCCTCCACCCTGCTCCTGCCTCGGTGGGGTCCCTCACAGGGTTCCAGGCAGTGCCTCTACCCGGCCCTCACTCTTGTCACCCCAGGCTGGTCCTTCTGTCTGGACCACTGTCTCTCTGCAGTGAACGCCTCACCCTGCGCAGCAAGCACACACCTGAACAGGTGTACCAACTCCCGCGGACCATCACCACTGCCCAGGGATACATCCCTGCCCTGCTCTGGCTCCCTGTGTGGCCAGACCCCCCACCCCCCTGCACTTTCACCCAAGCAACACCTCACACAGTTCCCTTTGCACACAGCATCCCAGACGGTGCTCACGTCCTCGGGGGGCCCCGCAGACCCATGCCTCTGTCCTCCACTGTCCACGAGGAGCTGGTCTCTGCCCTCCCACCGCATGTTTGTGGAACGAACGACCGGACAGACAGACGGACGGAGAGATGGCCATGTGCACTGTGCAGGTGGAGAAACAGTGGCTGCAGAATGCAGGGGCTTCGAGGTCACAACCCACCACAGCCCCTGACCCTGCTGTCTCCAGCACACCACAGGTGTCTGCGGAAACCTGAAAAGCATTCAGCCACGTGATCCAGGAACGTATTCCTAATAGCCCCAGGCCGGTGCTGGGGAGATCCCCACTTCATCCGCCGATCCCTAGGGCCCTGTCAGGGACCCCAGTCCGAACCTGACCCTGGCTGCCGAGAGGCTTGGAGGACCGCTCAGAGCCCGTTTGTTCCGGTTCACGGAAGAGCGACAACGGGGAAGGAAAGCAGAGGAAAACAAAACTTAGCTCAATTGACTCACAATCAGCTGCGACAATCAGCCTGATTAGCCACGACGTTAAAATATAAACTAATTTAATTCAATCATTTAAGCAATAACCCGAGCCGGCCCGGCCATTATCATCAGAGACTCTAGACCGTTCGCTCTCCGCAAGACATGACAATTTGGCGTTTTTATTAAGAATATGAATTTCCTGCTGGTGTGCAGAGGAAAATCTCTGGCAGCTGCGGTCCTCCCATTGTTCCCGCATGCCAAGAGCATCTTTTTTAATTTCCCGAACAAAGTGGGGAAGAAACCACCCAAACACACCCGGAGTCTGAGAGAGGCGCGAGGGATTTTCCTTCCAAGCGAGCGGTGCCTCTGAGGCTGGTAACCCCCACATGCAGGAACTTCCCCGCGCCTGGAGGCTGCAGAGGGCGGTGGGGACAGGGCACGACACGACCTCCGAGTCCCCATGCACCCAGACCTCGGAGTCTCTGCACGACTTGTGTCCTGCCCCTGCAACCTGCCTCCTTCTTCGCCGTGTTGAAATCCTAGCTCTCAGCTCTCGGGGGGCACCCTGTCCCCCCAACGCTCTGAACATGCACTGGCATCACTGTCCAGGTGGGAGGGCATGAGGTCCTTTGGGGGGGGAGTCCGGCTCCCCTCCAGGCCGGGAGACCCCCATAGTTTTGCATCTCCACATGTACACAGAACCCCGAATTTCCAAATGAAAAGTTCAAATGCTGGCAACTAGATTATTAGCAAAACAGAGACTTTAGATAAGCTCAAGCAAACATGTCTGCAGATCAAAGGCAGCTCCTGCGGCCGTCTTCCCTCCGGCCACTGGAGGGGTTTGCTGACACGATGGTGCGGTCCAAGGGCCACGCCGACTCTTGGGCCCATGACTTGCGGAGGAAAGCCCCCTTGTCTCCTGTTTCTCTGATGGTCTCTTTGCACATGATCAACGATTCTCCCTTTGACCCAAGGAGTCGCTGCTCCTTTTTGGGCTCTTTTCCCCCTGGAAGCCCCACCCTTCTGTCCTGCCCTGACTTTATTTTAAATGTTGGTATTTCATTCATTATGTTTTCTTTTCTTTTTTTTTTTTTTTTTAGTTGCTTTCGGTTTAAAAAAAATATTGCATGAAAACATTACCTTTATTATTGGGATTTTGGGAGGCCCCCTTAAGTTTGGGTCTGGCCCTGCTCCTGAGATGGGCCCTCCCTTCTCCGTGACCGGCTCTTGTCCGTGGCCCCTTCTTGTCCAGACTCACCTTCCCAGAGCCCCGCTGAGCAGGGGGCAGCAGCCGGCTGGTGGACACACAGTGTCCTGCGGTCCCACTGGCTTGTGCATTCTGTCGGATTTTGCAGCTTGACAAAGGGCAGGCTCAGTGGGGCCGGTGGGGTACCGTTTAGCCCTGAGGCCCCTGTCCAACCCTCACAGCAAATCAGGGTGGAATCGTCCTCCACTGCTCACCAGGGCAGCCCTGCATCGGGGTGTGATCGCACAGAAAGCCCCAACAGTCGCCAACTCTGAGGCCCCGGAGGACAGGCTGTGCGGGTCTCAGCTGACACCCCGGTCACCTCGGCGTCCACCCCGTGGCTCACGTACGGAGGCCTCGCAAACATGCGTTCTGGGGATAAGTCAGTGGAGCGTGGTCGGGATGAACAGTACATGGGGGAGGTCCCCTTCCTGGGGGTTCTAAGGAGGTGCCTGAGTGGGAGATGAGGCACTGGTGCTGTACGGGCATGGCAGGTATTGGTGGTGCCCGACGGAGAAGGCGTACAGAAGCCTGGGCGTGGGGGAGGCGGGGAGCTGGAAGGTCCCCAAGCACCTGTCTTCCCCCTCCACACTTCCCTTCCTCTGCTGCGCTGGAGTCTCGGAAAGGACCCCTCTCGGCTTACTCTTCACCCGCACCCTCTTTGGCTCCCCTGAAGGTTGCCTGGGGCCCCTCCCAGCTCCCTCATTTCCAGATGCCCTGAGAGCGACCATGGAGGGCATGGTCCAGTGGGCTGCGCTCCAGAGGCCGGGGGAGGCGGGCTCTCCCTGTGCCTGCAGGCGGCTGCATCCGGCTGTGGGCAGGGCCGAACTTGGGGCACGCAGGTGAGACAGCTGCACCCAAGGCCAACCTTGCTGTACTCAGGCCTGAAGAGGACCCCCCCCGCCAAACCTGTGGAACAACCGTCCAGGGTGTGCGCTTTCGCATGTACGAGCCGTGCTCTCCAAGGCCAGCAGTGAGGGGGTGAGGGGTTGTGACGAAATGGAAATGGAGAATCATCGACAGGATCGACACCCAGGGATGGGGAGGAGTCTGGGGGGGGGGGAGTTGCACGGCTGGCATTGCGGGCAGTACTGGGTACTATCTGGGACACTTTCCTTGCCCGTTGGCCACCTGTAGCAGTCAGGGGGAAGGTCAGCTTTTGGAACAAGCCATGCATACATCGAGGTGGCCAAATGCAACACAAGTGGGCTTTCTGCTCACATCACAGCCAAGGCAGGCCCCGCAGCTGGCGGGAGTTTTTTGCACGTGGTTATTCAGAGACCCAGGCCCCTGCCCTCCTGGAGCATGCCCACCCCCAGAGCCGCAGTGTCCCCTCTGTGCAGCCGGCGGGTCAGGGAAGAGAGAGCTAGGACGCACGTGGCCTGAGGCGGAGTTTGACGTGTGCCCATCTCATGCCCTCTCACTGTCCAAGGAGCTGGGTGGTGGTCTCTGGGCGGGCGGCCCTCCTGGGGACAGCCTCATACGGAGAAGGAAGCCGTCTGCCGTCGTTATAGAAGCTGAGAGGAAGGGGTACTAATTTCTCCTGCTTCTGTGGCCAGGGGATGGGGCCACATGATACAGCTGGGCTCAGTCCCCTGGCAGTGTCTAGAACATCTCTAGGCCAACTTCTTCTTTTTTTTTTTCTTTTAATTTTAATTTTTATTTATTTATTTATTTATTTATTTATTTAAAGATTTTTATTTATTTGACAGACAGACCACAAGTAGGCAGAGAGGCAGGCAGAAAGAGAGGAGGAAGCAGGCTCCCCACTGAGCAGAGAGCCCGATGTGAGGCTTGATCCCAGGACCCTGGAATCATGACCTGAGCCGAAGGCAGAGGCTTTAACCACTGAGCCACCCAGGTGCCCCTCTAGGCCAACTTCTGATAAGAGCAAACGTCACAGCTGAGGCTGACAAGCCTCCCTCCTCCTGCCTGAGATCAGCCTGGTTCCCAGAGCAGCCGCAGGCAGACCCTGCGCACACGTTGACCCGCAGCCTCCACACGGAGGAGTACGCAGCGCGGGCGGCCACCCCCGCGCACCTCGTGCTAAGAGAAAACTATCGCAGTACCTGCTGGGACTGCTCTCATGTTTGGGGGTGCCGAAAGTGTTCCAAACAGACACAACCAAGCCAGGACAGTCGGCCCCCTTCCTTCTCCTCCAGGACAAATACCCCTAGACCCTAATCATGTTTGCAAAAAACTGCTTTCTTCTCCGGATGCACACATTCTAGGCCCTTGGACACTTCCATGCATAGCTATGCATTCGGGAACTTGTCTACAGTCCTAGATGAGATAAATAGAAAAAAAAAATGAGGAGAAACAGTAGGGCTCTTCAGCCCTACTATGGGGGTCCTTCAGCAGGACAGCTCCACAGCATGGCCGGACCCTGGCACATTTTCACCCCCATAAAAGCTCTGCTTCCTGTAAGTGGTTCGCTCTTACCCGTCACCGTGCCAACAATTCTGGGCAAACCAGGAGAAACCACACTAAAAGCACAAGGAAGGACAACGAGTAATCAAACAAGGAGATCTCCAGTGCAATTCCTCCTCCAGGGCTCACTCGGTTGTCTCTTGTAACCTGTCCTTTCCCCTCTGTCACATCTGCTGGGGTCCCCATGACCTGCTCTGCATCCTGCCTTTTACGCCCCTCCCCGGGAGGAATGGTTTAGGATGCTGACGCACGTCACCCAGTTCTGGGGTTCTGCAATACAGAGAATTCTCAGCAGTCTGCCCCCGAATGAAGGACTTTATCTCATGCTCCATGATTTTGTGAAACCACTCACATGCCTAGTGGCAGCTGTCCATCCACGGTGTGCCAGCCCCTGGGTGAGAGGCTGGGCAGGAAGATGGACAGGAGCTGGTCCCCGACTGTTGGACATCACACGGTGGGGTAGACTCACAGACTCACAGGGAGGACCTTGGGCAAAGTCACAGGATGAATTCCTGGGGGGTCCCATCGAGACCATGCCCACAGAGGGTGGAAAGCCTTCAGAAAATCTGCAGCAAAGCCGTTGACATGTCTGATTCATGGTGTAGAAAAGTCTTCCTGGCTGGCATGCAGACAAGAGCTTATGGACTGGAGTTGAAGCCAGGGGAATCTAAGGGGAGAAATCCAGTGTGACTCGTGGACTTGGGGCAGGCAACGGGGTGGACAGTGGTGCCTTGACTCCATCAGCAGATGGGGATGGAGAATGCAGCATGCACCGCGCGGAGTTTTCTCTTGGGGGGGGGTGGTGGCAGTGGGAGCCTGTGGGCAACGGGCTAAGGGGTCTGCTTCATCTGTGTGGTCTGAGGTCAACAGAACAGCAGATACCAAAAAGGAAACATCAAAGTTGAGGCTGAATTGACAAGCTCAGAGCTCTGCTCCACACAGTGGACATAATACACACTTCCCAATGAGGCCTGCTGATTTTCTCAGTCTTCTTGCACACCTCAGCCACAATTATCTTCCTGGGTGTGGAATATGCCAAGTTGTTTCTGCCCCAGGGCCTTTGCTCTGGCTGTTCTCACCAGCTGGTGCACCCTCCCCCCTCGGTCTTCACATAGTTGGATCCCTCAGGTTATCCACATGCTGCTGGAAGGTCATTTGCTCAGGAAGAGATACCCCCCCCACCGCGTTCTTTTCTTCTAAACACTGATTGGTATCCGAAATTGTCATGTCTGCATTAGTTTACATATTTCTGTACCTGTCCTGCTACTGGAATGTAAGCTCCAGGGAAGCAGAGTTCACAGAAGTGTTATCAGAGCATCTGACACACAGTAGGTACTCAATAAATGTATGGTGAGCAACAGAGAGGCACACACCATTATCACAGACACTTTTCCGTATTTAATTCTGCTCTTGTAAACACAGAAGCGACGTAGAAACGATTTATTCCCAGGGCTCCAAGGAGATGAGACTGCAGAGTGAGGAGGCTTCTGCTGTCTGCTGAGCACAGAAGCTGGAGCCAGATGCTCAAGCCCAGGCTCTGATTGTCCTTTGACGGTGCACTTGACAGGCAGGGAGATCTATCGGGTACAGAAGGAGGTGTTATCAAACAGCACAGGATTCCCTAACTCAAAAGCCTTTTTAGGAGTGGGTTGCAGACCAGGAACTATCCCTGGAAAATGGAGCTCAGAAATATGAGTCTTGGGAAGTGAACTGAGCAAAAGTAGGAGCTTCCTTTGGGGCCTACAGTGGGGGAAGGCAGGCCACCAGCACATCCATCGCCATTGAATGAATTACAAAATAGTTTCCTCTGGGCAGACACGGGCTTTTGGCTTAGTGAACATTTCAGTGCCCATCATCCCTTCAGCTGAGCCACTTGAGCAGTGAACAACCTGTGCAACTGTGCCCAGCAGGCCTGGGGTGTGAGGAGGGAGCTCCCTGAAATGAGAGGCAGTGAAAACTCTGATTTTTGGTGGGGGGGCGGGAGGGGCGGGTCTCAATGAACAGTCTTCAAGCCAAATCATTTTCCAGACCTCTTTCTTTCTTTGGGGAGGGGATGACCTAGATAGAATTTTGAAGTAACTTAAAGTGTTTTACAATGGGGCATGCACTCATGGATCAATTGTCTATAGATCCTGCCACTCCTCTTTGTTAACTGGCTCTTCCCAGGGCACCCTTAGCTCCCTGTCTGGTCTCTTGTGGCCCCTGAATGAAGAGAATCAGGAGGGAAAGAATTTAGAATGCCAATTGCTTTTTTTCCCCCCTTCTAATTAACAGCTGCCAGGAGCAAACTTTCTAAGGTAAAACTTTCACACAGAGAAGATAAATGGTTTTTTAATTTGGGTCACAGACGAGGTTACCAATAGAACTATGTTATTGTTATTTCTTTCAAACATGCCTTCATTAATTTATTTAAGAAAATACAGTACAAAGAAGTCAGAGACGCTTGATGAGCGTGCTTCCTCTCCCCAGCTACTCATTATCCAATTAAGTAACCGACGGCAGGCTGAGCCATCAGAAACCAGGGGCTGTCCCTGGCCTGCTTCCCTCTCTCTCTGGTAAGGTCTCCGTCAACCCAAGGAGATGCTAGGCTATGAAAAACGCCAGTTGTAAGAGCCCAGGGCTGATTGAAGACCCAGAGCAGAGTTCAGGTAGCTTAGGGACAAGAGTGTCCTTGACCTCCCCCCCCCCCCCCCCCGAGTTTGAGCCAAATGAAAACAGCTCCTTCCTGGAGACGAGCTTCAGTTGACCAGTGTCTGCTGTGTTGGTTTGGCCAGCATCCACTCTCTCTTTTTCTATGATGCCTTTTATTTTCTTTCAGGGCCATTACTGCTCAGTGTAGGTTAGCTGGGACTGACCCACCCTATTGTTCTGGGGCTGGGCACAACGGTCAAGCCAGACCAAGACAATACACAGTGACTGCTTCAGGCACAGCCTTGTGACCCAATCTGGGCTGCTGAGAACCAGCCCTAGGACTCTGGCTGGAATGATCCGACTTGCCAAGCTGGAAGGAGATAGGCCTGGGTGTGTTGGCATCCACCTGGCTACTGTGTGCACACAGGATGCCTGGGGATGAAGCCAAGAGAGCAGGGCGAGGGCTGAACATAAAGGATGTCCTGTACCAATGACATGGTTGTTGGCCTTGATCCAGCCATGCCTGAAGCTTGATCTTTCCTTGTACTTTTCCATTACACAAGCCACTATTTCCCACTCTTCCCTTTTCCTTAAGACAAAGCTTGATTTTGAGCTTCCACCATCACAACTAAAATAGTCTTGACTGTTTATTAAACCCCAAGAAAATCTCTTCTGAGAAATCCAAATTTGTAAACCAATAATATGGGTCTCGATTACTTCCCAGTCTGCCCTCTCTGAGCGCCAGGCCTTCTTTTTAACACTCACTGGGTGATATTCAGAGATGCCAATAGTACCTCAGATTCAAGTAAATTTAAAAGAGAATCTTCCCCTTTCCCTCAAAACTTGGTCCTCTATCTGTTATTCTTTCTTTTAATTAATGGCACTGTTATCATCCAGGCTGAGATGTGGGGTCTCCTCTGTCCCCCCATCACTTTTAACCCCAATATCCTACCACTATCTTTTAATGACCAACATCCCAATCCTGAGAAGCCCATCTCCTAACCCTCCCAAAGGCAGTCTCCTCCTGTCTGCCCCAATAGCACTGACCGGGGCCACCCAGCTGGCCTCACGGTCTCCATCGCACACCTCCCATCACTCTACAGAGCTATTAGCACGACTTTCACGAAATGCAGTTTTAATCACATGACGGTTCCCTGGCCTCCACAGTCAGGTTTAGCCATGGGTCTAAGCTGTGATCAGTGGGACGTTAGGAGAAGTGATGATGTATGACTTTTAGAGGATGCTCTTAATTTAGCACTGGGGAGGGGCCTCCCTGGACCAGCCTGTACTGTGGGTATCTCTTCTCCAGTGCCCATCCCCGCTGGCCATCCCCAGAGGGACAGCTTTATGCCACGGCGATGGGCAAAAGCCACCAAGGAATTCTCCCAGCCCCTTGTCGGATCCTGCTGTTCTGCAGGTACCAGCACGCCACTGAGTTAGCCCCATGGGCATTCCCTCCTCCTCTCTCCTCCTTTCCACAGGTTGGACTTAGTGAGTGCTACTGGGCCACCTGCCCAACAAGGACAACACTCAGCGATGGCAGAGCAAAGCCTGTGTCCCCAACACAGGGACATGATCATGCAATCCCACACTGCTCAGCCCCTGACGGTAGGTGAGAAAGAGACTAAGAAAATAAATGGATACATTGTTCCCTGGGATACATTGTTCCCCTGATGGTAGGTGAGAAAGAAACTAACTAGCTAAGAAAATAAATGGATACATTGTTCCCCAGAAGGTAGGTGAGAAAGAAACAGAAAATAAATGGATACATTGGTGTTTTCTTGCATAGGGTAGTGTACAAGGGGGTAACCACTTCAGAAAGCTAACAGGGTCTTAAGTGGGCTTCCCTTTAACTGAACAACTTCCCTTCAAAATGAACGAGAGCCTATTGCCACGCAGAAACCTGTGTGCAAATATTTACAGCAGCTTTGTGCCTAACAGCCCACACCAGAAATAAGCAGCCGGACAGACAAGTGTCGTGTATCTATAGATGGGACTCTATCAGCTGTAACAGGAAACAAGGACCTGTTACATGTGTAGCAACATGTAACAACAACATGTGTTGTTACATGTGTAGCAACATGCACGAATCTCAACGAAGAAAAAAAAAAGCTGAGTGCAAGAAGCCATTGGAAAGTATATTACTCGAAAATACATTTACATGAAGTTAAAGACCAGGCAACCCTAATCGAGGGTGTTAGAAACCAGAACACTGGTTGCTTAGGTGCAGAAGAATGCTGGCTGCCCAGGAAGGGCAAGGAGGGGACTTTCGGGGATGAGGAAATCGTGCTGTGTTTTGACAGGGGTGTGAGTTACAAGGGCACATGCATCTGTCAGAAGTAATCAAACCACGTCATTAAGATCTGCACATCTGAACGTATGCAAATCACACCAATAAAAACATAGACCAGAAATAGGAAACATAAAAAGAACCAGAATGCGGGTGGATTCCATAAAGACAGACAGACAGTGCAGGGGGGCAGACAAAAAGGGTGATAGTTCCATGCACATCAAATCAGTAACTGGAGACTGCCTTGGGCCTCAAACGTGTGGTCTTTGGGTGTCCACCGCCAAATTCTGAGTTCTGCACACTAAGGGGTTGGTCCCTGCATGTGCATGTGGCTCGTGGGGGGCGGCCCCCCTGGTGCATGGCCACTGGTGACCCTCGGAGCCCTCTCTCCCCTGCACTGAGCCACGGCCTCAGCACACCCCATCCGCACTATACTGCAGCCATGAGGAGACCAGGGCTGCTATATTTACCGTCCTGGATGAGAAGCATGAGCTCATGGAATCCATCTCAACTGTCTCCCTTTTACCAACACCAGGCATGATGCACATTACCCACACAGCTGGTGCGCGGGCTGGCTTTTATTGGTTCCTCGAAGGAGCACGGTCAAGCCATCCTGGGCCTGGCGAGACCCCCGCCCCACTGAGCACCGGTGAGTCTCTGGGTTCCTCCCCAGGTCCTGCCTGTCTTCTCTTCCTTTCCTTGCCTTTTATCCCCCAGGGCTGGGTGTTCACGACTTGCTCTGTATAAACACTGATAAAATGAAGATTGTGTTTACTCATTGCGCACAGACCAAGGTCTTCTGATTCCACTTTGCTGATTAAAATGACAAGACAACAAGACGTGGAAAATCTGCTCCTCGCAATGTAATTAAGGGGCTGATTCACCAGCCAGTTCAGAGGATCGCTGAGCGAGAAAGTTACTTTCTCTCAGGATGAATGACGAGGGTTCCACCTTTCCCACTCCGGCTTCCCTGTCATTCTGCGGGACCAGGATGTCACCTCGATGGGTGAGACACACATACTTCGTCCTCGAACCCAAACCGAGGGGTTGCTGAGCCACACAGCATGCAGGCGGCTCGTGTGTCTTCCTGTCTCTTCTTTCTGAAACCGGGCCCTGCCATTCAGGGAGAGAGTCTGGCTGTAGTCCGACCGCGGACCCACTTAATTGGATTTGACAGCCGTGATTTCTAGACTGAGCAGCGTTTCCCTTCAAGCCGTAATCACACGCCTAAGACTCATCTCCAGTTTACTCCGAGTACCAGAAATTCAGGGTTTTCCTGACACTCTGTAGTCACGGGAGAGGAAGGGGAAGGAAGCATATCACAAAGGAATCTTAGAAAAAAAAAAAAAAAAGAACCCCACGACATGGCCTGGAATGTCTGCGGTGCGCGGTTGTCTGGTTCTCCGCTTTGCGGGTATGAAGGGAGGGAAATGAGCTTTTACCACCTCTGAGCAGGCAAGCCTCCCCTCGGGCTCAGTCTGAAGGCCGATTTCAAAGGAGACAGGATCAATCAGCTGCCTTCCTTGGAGAAGCGGGAGACCCCTCCCCTCTTGCATCCTCAGGACCCAGCAAGGGCAGGGGACAGCAGCTCTCGGCCACGAGCCGGAAGCCAGGACACTTCAGAACACATTTGTCCAGACCACCTTCCGAATATATCTGCACATTGTTGGTTTCTCATCCTATTTGGGGGTTGGGGCTGCCCAAGGGGAGGAAGGCTAATGAGAGAACCAGTGCCCCAAATCACTTGGGCCATGCTGTCTTTGGGGCAAGCCTGAGTGTCCATCCCCGCCCCCCAACCCTGTTCTCTCCATCCGCTTGCTACTTGATCTGACCAAGATGTCACCCGACCGGGTGTGAAATCCGAGATCTGGCTCAGAACCCGGTTCCAGTGTAGGACTTGGCGAACATCTCTGTGAAGGGCCAGAGGGGACTTGCTTTAGCCCTCGAGGGCCAGGAGGCATATTTGAGGGTGTTTGTGTCGGTCCTCATCTAATAAGAGAGGAAATACACTTCCACCAAGGCTTCCTTGACACTGTTCAGGTTATACCTGCATCACAGCGATTAGCGGGGTCCCAGCAGGACCCCCGTGGGGGGGGGTCTCTGCCCATACTCAAGTCCGTCACAGCCGCGTAGAAGCAGCCAAGGGGGATGAAGGCAGGAATGGGTATGTCCGTACCCCAATAACACTTCATTTATGTTCTTGAGAATGACAAATGCTATGCAATTTTCATGCGTCGCGAAGTGTTACTCGTGGGATCTTTGAGTTTGTTAAAAAAATGTACAAACCACTTGTAGTTCCTGGGCTTTGTGCTGGCAGGTGTCAGGCGGGATTTTGTCCTCGGGGTGTCAGTTGCAGACCCCAGGAGGATGGAAACCCCGGCTGTGGGATTAGCCACTTTTACTTCAAGCCAGTGTCCTGGGGCTGCCAGACTGTCCTGCTGGGTCAGCCAAGGGACCTTCGAGGAAAGGTCACGCATGCACTGAGCTCAGCCTGTTCCTAGCTCTCCCCTTGTCTCCACCAGGGAGGTTGGGTGGAGGAGACATGGCTGCATTTTTGGGGTGCTCTCGGTCAAGGGTGATACCAGGCACGTAGGACCTGCAGTAAGAGTTCTCAGGACAAGAGACTGCTTCCCAACGAGGTCTGCTAAGGGCTCAACTACCACTTTGCTGGGGATGAGGGAGCATGATAAAAATGTACAAGTCATTTTAGGTGATGCTCCCAATACACGAGAAAGGACCGTCGAGCCTGTAGCCCCGTCCCAGCAGGGGGAAGGGGAATGAGGTCCCAGGGGAATGATGCCAAGGTAAGGGACCTGACGAGGGCTCTTGGCTCTTCAACATTCAGTTTCCCGGGACCGCTGGGGGGCACCTGTGCTGTGTTAGGGTAGGGATCTGTCTTTCTTCCCATATCGCTTCCATGTGCCCCTAACGCCTCCGGGATGGGAAATGCCAACAATACTGTCCACCGACCCCTCCCAGATAAAGCACCTCATCCTGGGAAGGAATGTCCAACTTGAGTATCTCCTGGATGAGAAAAGGGATCTTCTGATAAAGATACGATTGTTTAGCACCTGTCTTTCAAGAATGGGTACCACACTGAATACCAAGACCCAGCGAAGAAGACCCTCGTATGGGGCCTCTTGGATACAGCCGCACCCGCCACACTGCTGATAAATGTGGAACACTTTCACATTTTCGTTTGGTGAGGTGGCTCATATTTAATTCAGCCAGATGAATCATCCACTTTTAAAATGAATTCTACAAAAGCCAAAAGGTGAAAGGATTCTGTGCGTTCCATTTTATATTCATTTAGCCCCACGTTTAAAATAGAAAACAGTTTCCTCTTAATCACCTTGACCTAATTTTGATTTTCCACCCGGCGATAAATGTATAGTTCCCCGAAATATCACTTAACCCAGGGAGGAAATGCTTGAAAACCTAGTATGGCACGTATCTGCAATGTTTTCCATCCTAAGAGCTCCAGGCTTCCTAAACGAATGAGGGAAGTATCCAGAAGGCCCTCGGGCATTTTCAGTCATCAAAGCAAAGCAGAGACTGGGGGGGTGGGGATGGCAAGACGGAACTGAGACAGAAGTGGAGGTGGGGAAAGAGGAAGAAGTGAAAGAATCGGAAGGCACCCAGAAGGAAAGTAATATGATGCATCTGGTACTTTCAAACAGCAACCTTAACTTTCCTTAAGATTTATTCATTTGAGAGAGAGAAAGAGAAAGAGAGAGAGAGAGAGAGAGAGCAGGAGGGCAGTGAGAGAGAGAGAGAATCCCAAGCAGACTCCAGGCGGAGCACAGAGCCTGACATGGGGCTCGATCTCAAGACCCTGAGATCACGACCCTGAACAGAAATCAGGCCTTGGATGCTTAACTGACCGTGCCCCCCAGGTGTGCCATAAAGTTACCAGATTTGATGGAGGTAGTGTGACAGTCCAAAATCCAGAAGCCGGGTCACCAAGGCTGGGCAAAGACCACACCTGAGGTCTGCACGGTACCTATTAGGAAGGAGTGGACCATTTTCTCCCCTTCAATGATGTCAGAAGAGTTAAATATCTAGTGCGTTTGCCAAGGTGGGTGTGGTGTACCCTACTCCCATTGGCTTAACCAATCAAGGAATATATTACCTCAAAAGAAGGTAGCTCAGTGGTTTCAGAGCTGGCTACTCCAGACATTTAGTCCATTATCAAGGATTCTACCTCCTTTCTTCTCTCCTACCTGCTGCCTCCCCCACTGGCTTTATCCTCAAGCCGCCGCACAAATGGCAAACTCAGTTCTAGGTGTCACATCAGACGCAATGACAGTCAGAGAAGGAAAGGGAAGTTTCAGGTGACACAAATGGTGACCCACGTCCTTTCCTGAATCAATTCATGGTGAGAGGAATGGATTTTCCATGGACCCATTGTGAGAGTTTTAAGATATGGCCTCAAATTCCTTCACATTCCTTTTATCAAGAGCCAGGGTCTATGTGCCCTCCCCAGAACTTCAACCGATAGGGAACGTCAAAAAGGTTGCATATGAGTTCCAAAGCTGGGTCTGAAAAAGATCTCTCAGGATGCTTTCTTGGAGGGAAGCCAGTCACCAAGTCAGAAATCTGACAACCCCGAGGCCGCCTTATTGGAGAGAGCCCCCTACGTTCCGGGCCGACGGCGCCACCTGACCCCGTGGAGGTCCCAGATCGTTTTAGCCCCAAGCAACATCTCTACAACCTCAGGAGAGACCCCAAGGAAGAAGCGTCCTGAAAAGCCCTGTCCCAACAAAATCATGAGCAAAACAAAACTGTTGTCTCAAGCTTCTATGTTTTGGGGGTAATTGGAGAACAACAACAGTAGCCAGATAAATAATCCTATCAACCCTGGTGCTGGCAGAGGAATCAACCCTCCGAGGGAGGAATCAACCCTCCGAGGCACACGGATGGGTAAGAAGGGTAAACATACAGACTTGAACTGAACCAGGAATCTCTTAGGATAGAGCAAATGGATCCTGTGTAGGCACCCAGCAGTAATTTGTACAACTTTGAAAAATTCAATGCATTAACCTCCTGTGAGCTAATTTGTGCAAAGCATTAACATGGTTCCTGGCATATAATAAAGCCTTGATAAATGATAGTTATTTCTATTATTATTCCATGTGCAAATGTACTTAAGAGTTTCTCATATACCTTCCCAAGGAGTTCTCCAGCAAAATTTGGTTATCTTGTCTACTCCCTTGTTGATCTAGATGGGAAAAAATGCACAGGGGCAAAGACAAATAGATCTTCCTTTCAAATAAAAAAAGGAACCCCATAGCTAAGTCTCTTTATTGAGTCTTTTGTTTCTCTTCCTCTACCTCCGGACTCACAGTCTGCACAGGTTCTCCCTTGCTTTTCTGGAAGAGTCTTTGAACAAACCAGCATTCTTACCAGACTCAAGGAGTAAGGTGTAGGATCTTGCCATGCTGCTCGGCCCCTCTTTCTCGGCTCAGATGGCCAAAGACCCCAACCTCCTCCCCTTCTTTCCTGCTTCTTATCTGAAAAGCTTCGAGCCCTGAGAGCTGCCTTGCCTCCCCCATGACATCCACCGCCATCCACGGTCTTCTAAATGCTTCCTAACTTGCTGACGTCCAGCGCATTTCCAACCCCAGAGGGTGGGTTGTTGTAGACTTTTACCAAAAATGGCTGCAATACAGCTTTGCAGCTCTTCCCATGGACTCACAGCCCCCCTGCTGGATTCTGGCACGCCCCGTGGCTTGCCTTGAACCTGGCGACTTCGACATTTGTTTGCTCGAAGTCCTGGGCTGCCACGTGAAGGAGCCGAGCAAGGATGCTGGAGAGACCACAGGGAGGGAGAGACGCCGGAGGCTGAAAGAGGACGGATAGAGAGAAGCCGCAGCTGGGAGACCAGACGGAGGGTGAGGCGGGAAAAGCCTGCAGCAGCCGGACCCGCAGCTGCGTGGGGAAGCCCAGCCTCTCCTAATCCCGCAGGGCCCGGCGCACCTGCTGAGCCCCAGCAATTGTCTTTGCCCCTGTGCATCCAGCCCAGGGGGTCATGAGCAAACCCGGACTGCCGTGGAGGCTGGGTTTTGGGGGTGCAGATCAGGCAGCAACAGAACTCTTGGTCCCACTGCAGTGACTGAAGAATCAACAAGGTCCCGTCTTGCATTTTGCCTCTCAGGTTATTACTTTTGCCCACATGGCACGACCTCAGCTCGCCGGAACAGCCAGGCGCAGGCAGTGGTCCCCAAGGTTCTCACGTCCATACCCTAAAACTTCTGCACGTGACTTCATACTTTTCTTTATGACAAGTGGCCTTATTTCCTAATCAACGTTCTAGGAAATGAAACTTTATGTTACTATCACGAATGGAAGACTTGCCTCACTGGATGGGAATGGGAGGGCACCTCACCGCTAAAAATGGAGGACGCTGACCCAGGGACCCCCAGCCACGCGCGAACCACACTCGGGAACGCTGCCTCAAGTCCAGCCGTGGAAACGTCGTGTCCTTCCGTGCCATGCCTCCCTTCTCTTTCTCAAATCCTTTTGGATATTAGACGTGTTGAGAATATGGGAACAAAAGCTCCATTTTTGTTTTAATTTTTTTCTTTGCACCCATCACCATACTTTTAAGCTACTCCATTTTATGATCTGATAATTGCCCCCCAGTAGGGTGGAAAGATGCATTAGGACACTTTCTGTCCGTTTTGCTCACTTTCCCACCTTTACCAGGATGGAGAGACTGCACTGAGTAGGTGCTTACCACTAGGTACTGGCTGAAGGAATAAATGAATAAGTTAATGATTTATGCCTCAAAGCCTGTAACTCCCCCCACCAATCAAGAGTAAACTTGTTTGATTATAAAGACTCTCCTGGGAATTTTTCCCCCCATAAATCAATACCTTTTCGCCCAAACCCAGAGTGAAATGCTCACTTCCCTTCATATTTTAGTTGCTAGCGCAATACATTTTTGATGGTGTATTTATTTTCTGCCAAGTAACAATGGGTCTGATGAAAAATGGGCAGGCCTGAACCTTGGAATGTGCGAGAAAGAATAATGCGTTGATTAATCAACCTCACAAAATATGCAGCCCCCTCTCCTTCAGAGGGTGGCAGGCAGAGACGCACACAAACAGAAAGGATGAAGAGAATCAATATTCCAGGAACCGGAAGGCCACGGGGGCCGGAGAAAAACCGAAGGCACTTTTTTAGCCTTCGATGCCATTTCATTTCTTCTAGCACTTAGCACAGCTGAGCAACAGAGCATGGCCCCTTCTGCATTAACCATGTTATTCCGGCTTCCTCTGCTGCTCAAGGATGGACCATGGAAGTTTATATACATAACTTTTTTTTTTCATGTTTTGTTCCAAAAGGGGATAACACCTCAGTAGGGGAAAAAAAAAAAAAAAAAAAACCTATGTTCTTAGCAAAAATAAACAGCAAATGACCACAAATCTCAGACACTGGTCTGTCAATGGGGGTTTCACTCTCCCACTAGAAAAACCACCAACGGAAAACTTCAGATCCATTTTTGTTTTCAATAAAAATCTTGTTTAACAGCATCATGAATATTCATGCTTTCGGCTTACTTCCAAATAAAAACAAGAGAAGCCAAATGAAACAAGAAAAAAAAAAAGTAGTTCACTCAGCTGCACAAAGGTTTGAAGGACAAGATTTTATGTTTTAAGACACGTGCATCTGTTTAAAAAAAAAAAAAAAGGAGAAAAAGAAAGAAGAAACTTAGGATAATCAGAGCACGAAAAGTACCAGTAGCCACATCAGCAGTTCTTAAGAATTCAGTGAATCCCTCACTTTACACATTTGTCTTATCAGAGGACCAATGATGGCATTGTTTATGCGATATTTCTTTTTGGCGGATGAATTCTGTCCAACTGATTTGTAAATAATTTAGCCTCAACTCTTGTCTCTGACACTACTACTTTTATGACCTAATTATAATTTCTTATACATATTAAAGCAAATGATAATTATGGAATGAAAAAATCATGCCCAAGCAGTAGCTCAGGTTTGGTATACAGCCAGTGGTCTGTCTGCTCACCCTACTTCTGGGACGAATTATCCACCCAAACATTGGGCATTTCATTGGCCTCCATCTTTGTGCGGTCATTAATAGCGGGCCCCATCTGCCGAGGGGCTCGGGGACAGAGCTGTGAGAACACAGACTGACTTCAGCGGCTCATCCTTCAGTGGAACTCCAACTATAAGAGGAACTGGGCTCACTCTACCATTTATTCTAGACATTGGACACCCAGAAGCTGCGCTGGAGGCCAGGCTCCTGAGTGTCCCACGCTATCCAGAATGGTAGCCACATGTGGTTATTTAAGTGAAAATGAATTAAAATTAACTATGATCCCAAATGTAATGGCCCCCATCTCACCGGCCACATTTCAAGTGATCAATAACCGTCTAGCGTGGGGGGCTGCTAAACTGTGCAGGGCAAACATGCACAGGTCCTCTCCATCATCCGGCAAAGCTCTACCAGCCAGCTGTGCTCCAGGAAGCATGGTCCGTTCCCTCCACACCCTGCAGCTACTTCTAATAATTTGCTTGTGAAATTCAGGGCCCCACATCCTCTATGGGGAGGGGGGAATCCACCCCCAAATCTTTGTAGGCACTGTGAATATCTTCCTGAAGATTCTGGAACCTTCTGAGGGTTAAACTTAATTCCCTTTCCCAGAAGTGGCCTCGTCTTGCTTCTGTGTGTCAAATATACCTTCACCTCCTGGCAAAGTGTCCACATGGAACCTTCCCTAGGAAGCAGCAGCCTGATTCACTTTACTCTCGTATGGTAAGACATGTGTCAGAAAAAAAAGAAAAGAAAAACCACTGCTCTATTAGTATCTTGTACTCTGAGGGACACACTGTAATACATACGTAGCCGAGCCCTGATAAGACTGCGTCTTCACACGTTACATATTGGAAAACTATTATCACTTCCTCCGTAATGGACTGGTGATAACATCAAACAGGAATGAGGTTACATCTTGGCTTCAGTCCAAATGGAGAAGTCATCCTAATAAACTGGAAACAGACCCAGAGCCCAGAGTAATGAGAAGCTCTCTGGTCTGCCTGTTTCTTGTGGAGGAGTCGGTTAACACAATTAACGTGATGAAGCCGAGGACGGAAAGCAGAGCAGCCACAGAAACGCTGAAGTCGGGGCTGGGAGTGCAAATGCCTCCAGGGATCAGGAGAGGAATTTAAGTAATTAAAGAGGCTACGGGGAGGTCCTGGCGAAAAGTTGGGGGCTGTGTTGGAGCATGGAACAAAACCCTCCCAGAGCACCCTCGAGTTGTCTCCGAAATCTCGGGAGCAGAAAAACGAGCTCAGTTTTCAGATCTTCTGATTTTGTAAAGGGAAAATGGAAAACTGGATTCGTAAATAAAACTTGTTCTTAAAATTCTCTGCATACCCAACAAAACATGTCCGCAAGTCCCCAGACTCTAAGCCATGTACTAAGTAATGGTTTGATGAATGGGTTCATCAAGGAGCAACAAAAAGTATAATTTCCCGATTAGGTGGATCCCTCGAGGTGTATAGCAGAAACGACCACAAGGCTTGCCTTCCCCACCGGGGGTCCCTTCACAAGGTGACTTGACAGCTCCTCTCCAACAGGGGTGAGGTCTGTGTCCCCAGCTGCGGATTAGTCACATGCTAATGCCAGGCTGGGGCGGGCTCCCTGGAGCCTGGAGGTGGCCATGTGAACAAGCCCAGGAGGGTCCCCAGCCCCAAGACCCCGTTGTCCCAGACCCCCAGGCAGCCCACTCACAGATGACTGGGGAGGGGGCATTTCAGACAGAAGTGAGCCCAGCCCAGCTCACATAGATTACTGACCCAGAACATCACAAGGTAAGGAAGTTCTTGTGGGTGTAAGCCACTCGCTGCTAGGGTGGTTTCTCATGGAAAAGTCTCCCGTAGCTCCCATGGCTACTGTCTTAGCTCAGCGTCTGTGTCAACGGGGCTCACGCCCACCTCCATCAGACCCTCGCTCTGTGGCTTTGAAATGGTGTAATGTCTCAACTTCCTCCTCAGTACCATGAATGCAATAACAACAACAACAATAACAATAATGATAATCCTCCTCCTCTAGGGGGTCTTTACAAGGATATAGTGACACAGGACAGTCCACCTGATGCATGGGACTGGAGCCTGACACACTGTAAATTTCTTGATGAATTGTTTCCCCTAACAATTTTGTTCTCTACAACCCATTTTTAAAAAGGACCTCCAATCCTTTCTTCTCAGTAACGATGGGCAAAAGAAAAAAATGAAAGCGATCTTCATTTTGCCGACTGCTCTCCCTCAGCAGGCAGCTTCTTCCAGAAATTGGGCACACGCGGCGGGGCTTGTGTTAGGGATCGTGTTTGTATGCTTTTTAGAAAGCAAGAGAAGCAATGACGGGCACCCAGGGGCATGCTGAGCTGGCTCATCCCAGCTCGGGAGCCCGCATGGTAAGTGTTCAGGAATTCGATAAGCCAGACGGTCACATGGATGGAGAGGGTATTTACACCACAGAAACCAGCTGATGCTACAAATAAGCGTTGTCTTTCCCCTACCCAGAGAACAGTTATCAGGCATCGATTGGCGTCCCTCTGTGTGTGTCTGTTACACACCCAGACAGGTGTCAAACGCAGTCCCCTCTTTAATAAGAATCTGGTGGCACTGGATTCCTTTGTAGGATTGCCTCTGATCCCCTCTGGGTAGTCTTAAGGGATTTCACAGAACTAGAGGTAGAAAGAGCCATATGCTCTCCTAGACATCGGAATTTGACATCTCATATATTCTGCATTCATTTATGCATGTAGCTATGGAACCACTTTTAGAATAGATTAGTGCCAGCGCACCTGGATGGCTCGGTCAGCTAAACAACCGCCTTCAGCTCAGGTCACGATCTTAGGGTCCTGGGACTGAGCACCGAGTGGGGCTCCTGGCTCAGCAGGGAGCCTGTTTCTGCCCCTGCCTCTCCCCGGCTTCTGCTCTCTTTCTCTTAAATAAATAAAAATGAAATCTTAAAAAAGAAAGCGGTAGTGAGAATAGTCCCCAGAGGCAAACTGGGAAGGAAGTATCGTTTTGATTTTAAGAAGGACATTTCTTGGGGGAAGAAGCAAGATAGCAGAGGAGCAGCAGACTGAGAGGACATCAGATCCCAGCAGCTCAGCTAGAGGTCACCAGCCATCCCGCACACCTGCAAGTGCAGCAGAGATGGAGGGAAGAGCAGCAGTTCTAGGGACGGAAAAGCGACCACTTTCTGGAAGGCGGGACGGCGGAGAAGGAGTCCGAAGTGACGGGAAGACCGTGGTGGGAAGCCCGGCTCCGGCCAGCGGCGCGGCGGAGCCCAGAATCCGACTTTAGAAGTCGGCTCCCCCGAGGGACGTGGCCCCAGGGGCTGAGTGGGGGGTTGGGGTGGAGCCCTCACGGGGACAGCGCGGTGTCAGGTCCCGCGGGGCCACAGGAACACCGGGGGGTCTGAGTGGCAGAGCTGCCAGGTATGGAGCGGGGCGGAGCAGTGAGCTCCCAGCTCGGGTCACCTTCAACCGCGACCCACGGCAGCGTTGGGCGCCGCTCTCCCCGCAGGGACCCCGCAAGCGCACCCGGACACGCACCGTCCTTCTCCGCGGCAGGATCAGCTGGCTGTGGAGACTCCACAGGCCGCGGCGGAGACAGAGACGCGGGCACAGGCCGGGGGAGCTCCAGCAGCCGCAGACCAGGGAGCCCTGACAAGGGCGGTGCAGATCCCGGCCACAGGCCCCTCCCCCAGAAGATCGGCAGGAACATCCGGCCGAGACCAAGCTCGCCGATCAAGGAGAACAGCTGAGCTCCAAAGATAGGGGAAACCAATGCATGGAATTCATGGCTTTTTTTTTTTTTTTTCTTCCAAGATCCTTTAGTCTTACAAAGTTATATATTTTGGAATTTTATTTTTTTTTCTTGTTCTATTTAACTTTCCCTCTTTCCTCTTTTAACATTTTTAACTATTTTAACAATACCTTTCTTAAAAAAAAATCTTTACAATTTTTCATTGTAATAGTCTTATTTTATCCCTTCATTGTAGTCAACCTTATTGTTTGTATACATATAGGTTTATTTTTCTTTAAAATTTTGGGATACAATTTCTTCTAATAGATCAAATACACCCTAAATCTAGCACATGGCTTTGTTCTAGTCTCCAGCCTGATCACATTCTCTCCTCTTTTTTATTTTTCCAACCAAATTATCTTATCAATTCCTTTTTTAGAATCTTTTTAAAATTTTCATCTTTACAGTCATATTCCATCCCTTCCTCATGTTTACCCTTATTTTGTATATATATGAGTTTTTCTTTCTTTAACATTTTGGGAGGTAGTTTCTTTTAAGAGGCCAGAATACCCTCAAAATCAAGTGGGTGGCTCTGTTTTATTCACCAGTCTAATATATGTAATTTGTTTTATAGTTTTTATTTTTTCTTCCTTTCTTCTCTCCCCAGTTTTGGGTCTCTTCTGATTTGGTTAACACATATTTTTCTGGAGTCTTTGCCACCCTTTTAGTATTTTATTCTCTCATTCATATACTCTTATCTGGATAAAATGACAAGGTGGAAAACTGACAAAACAAAACAAAAGAAAACAAAACAAGAGGCAGTACCAATGGCTAGGGACCTAATCAATACAGACATTGGTAATATGTCAGAACTAGAGTTCAGAATGACAATTCTCAGGGTGCTAGCTGGACTCGAAAAAGGCATGGAAGATATTAGAGAATCCCTTTCTGGAGAAATAAAATCCCTTTCTGGAGAAATAAAAGAACTAAAATCTAACCAAGTTGAAATAAAAAAAGCTATTAATGAGGTGCAACCTCTTTCTTCTACTGCTAGCAGAAATGAGGCAGAAGATAAAATTAGTGATACAGAAGACCAAACGATGGAGAATAAAGAAGCTGAGCAAAAGAGAGACAAACAACGATGGGACCACAAGGGGAGAATTCGAGAGAAAAGTGATACCATAAGACAAAACAATATTAGGATAATCAGGATCCCAAAAGAAGAAGAAAGAGAGAGAGAGGGCAGAAATTATATTGGAGCAAATTATAATAGAGAATTTCCCTAATATGGCAAAGGGAACAATCATCAAAATCCAGGAAACACAGAGAACACCCCTCAAAATCATTAATAATAGGTTCACATCCTGTCTTCTAATAGTAAAACTTACAAGTCTTAGTGACAAAGAGAAAATCCTGAAAGCAGCTCAGGACAAGAAGTCTATAACATACAATGGTAGAAATATTAGATTGTCAGCAGACTTATCCACAGAGACCTGGCAGGCCAAAAAGAACTGGCATGATATATTCAGAGCGCTAAATGAGAAAAAAAAGCAGCCACGAATACTATATCCAACTAGGCTATCAGTGAAAATAGAAGGAGAGATTAAAAAGCTTCCAGGACAAACAAAAATTAAAAGAATTTGCAAACACCAAACCAGCCCTACAGGAGATATTGAAAGAGGTCCTTTAAGCAAAGAGAGAATCTAAAAGTAGTAGATCAGAAGGAAATAAAGACAATATACAGTTACAGTCACCTTACAGGCAATACAATGGCACTAGATTCATATTTGTCAATAGTTATCCTGGATGTAAATGGGCTAAATACCACAATCAAAAGACACAGGGTATCAGAATGGATTAAAACAAAAATAGACCCATCAATATGCTGTCTACAAGAAACTCATATTAGACCCAAAGACACCACCAGATTTAAAGTGAGCGGGCGTAAAACAATTTACCATGCTAATGGACATCAAAAGAAAGCTGAGGTGGCAATTCTTACATCAGATAAAGTAGATTTTAAGCCCAAGACTATAATAAGAGATGAGGAAGGACACTATGTCATACTTAAAGCATCTGTCCAACAAGAAGTTCTAACAATTTTAAAAATCTATGCCCCTAACATGGTGGGAGAAGTCAACTATATAAACCAATGAATAACAAAACCAAAGTAACACATCGACAATAATACAATAATAGTAGGGGACTTTAACACCCCTCTCACTGAAATGGAAAGAGCATCCAAGCAAAAGATCAACCAGGAAAAAAGGGCCTTAAATGCAATACTGAACCAGATGGACATCACAAATCTACTTAGAAACTTCCATCCCAAAGCAACAGAATACACATTCTCTTCTAGTGCACATGGAACATTCTCCAGAATAGATCACATCCTGGGTCACAAATCAGGTCTCAACTGATATGAAAAGATTGGGATCATTCCCTGCATATTTTTAGATCACAATGCTGTGAAGCTAGAACTCAATCACAAGAGGAAAGTGGGAAAGAACCCAAATACATGGAGGTTAAAGAGCATCCTAATAAAGAATGAATAGGTCAACCAGGAAATTAAAGAACTGAAAAAATTCATGTAAACAAATGAAAATGAAAATACAACCATTCAAAATCTTTGGGACACAGCAAAGGAGGTCCTGAGAAGAAAGTACATAGCTATACAAGCCTTTCTCAAGAAACAAGAAAGGTCTCAAGTACACAACCTAACCCTACACCTAAAAGAGCTGGAGAAAGAACAGCAAATAAAGCCTAAATCCAGCAGGAGAAGAGATATAATAAAGATCAGAGTGCAAATCAATGAAACAGAAACCAAAAGAACAGTAGGACAGATCAACAAAACTAGGAGCTATTTCTTTGAAAGAATTAATAAGATTGATAAACCCCTGGCCAGACTTATCAATAAGAAAAAAGAAAGGGCCCAAATAAATAAAATCATGAATGAAAGAGAAGAGATCACAACCAACACCAAAGAAATACAATTATAAGAACATATTATGAGCAACTACACGCCAGCAAATTTGACAATCTGAGAGAAATGGATACATTCCTAGAGACATATAAACTACCACAACTGAACCAGGAAGAAATAGAAAACCTGAACAGACCCATAACCAGTAAGGAAATTGAAGCAGTCATCAAAATCTCCCAACTAACCAGAAGAGCCCAGGGCCAGACATCTTCCAAGGGAAATTCTACCGAACATTTACCGAAAAATTAATACCTATTCTCCTGAAACTGTTCCAAAAAATAGAAATGGAAGGAAAACTTCCAAACTCATTTTATGAGGCCAGTGTTACCTTGATCCCCAAACCAGACAAAGACCCCATCAAAAAGAATTACAGACCAATATCCTTGATGAACAGGGATGCAAACATTCTAACCAAAATACTAGCTAATAGGAATCAACAGTATATTAAAAGGATTATTCACCATGACAAAGTGGGATTTATTCCTGGATTGCAAGGTTGGTTTGACATCTGCAAATCAATCAGTGTGACACAATGCATTAATAAAAGAAAGAACAAGAACCATATGATATTCTCAATAGATGCTGAAAAAGCATTTGACAAAGTACAGCATCCTTCCTGATCAAAACTCTTTAAAGTGCAGGGATAGAGGGTACATACCTCAATACCATCAAAGCCATCTATGAAGAACTCACAGCAAATATCATTCTCAGTGGGAAAAAACCAAGAGCTTTTCTCCTAGGATCAGGAACACAACAGGGCTGCCCACTATCACCAGCGCTATGCAACATAGTACTTGGAGTCCTAGCCTCAGCAATCAGACAACAAAAAGAAGTGAAAGGCATCTGAATAGGCGAAGAAGTCAAACTATCACTCTTTGCAGATGATGTGATACTTTATGTGGAAAAACCAAAAGACTCCACTCCAAAACTGCTAGAACTCATACAGGAATT
Source organism: Mustela nigripes (assembly GCF_022355385.1). Classification (NCBI taxonomy): domain Eukaryota; kingdom Metazoa; phylum Chordata; class Mammalia; order Carnivora; family Mustelidae; genus Mustela; species Mustela nigripes. Next base: position 3,046,621 of record NC_081564.1, read on the forward strand.
CAGTAAAGTGTCAGTATATAAAATCAATGCACAGAAATCAGTTGCATTTCTATATACCAACAGGAAGACCAAAGAAAGAGAAATTAAAGAGTAAGTCCCATTTATAATTGCATCCAAAATCATGTTACTCAGGAATAAACCTAACCAAAGAGGCAAAGAAACTGTACTCAGAAAACTGTAAAGTACTCATGAAAGAACCCTATCAAAATACCATCAATTTTTTCAAAGAAATGGAACTAATAATCCTAAAATTTATATGGAACCAGAAAAGATCCCGAATAGCCAGAGGAATGTTGAAAAAGAAAGCCAAAGTTGGTGGCATCACAATTCCAAACATCAAGCTCTATTACAAAGCTGTCATCATCAAAACAGAAAAGGTACTGGCACAAAAACAGACACAGAGATCAATAGAACAGAACAGAGAGCCCAGAAATAGACCCTCAACTCCATGGTCAACTAATACTTGATGAAGCAGGAAAGAATGTCCAATGGAAAAAAGACAGTCTCTTCAACAAATGGTGTTGGGAAAATTGGACAGCCACAAGCAGAATGAAACTGGACCATTTCCTTACACTACACACAAAAATAGACTCAGAACGGATGAAAGACCTCAATGTGAGAAAGAAATCCATCAAAGTCCTTGAGGAGAACACAGGCAGCAACCTCTTCTACCTCAGCCACAGCAACTTCTCCCTAGGAACATCGCCAAAGGCAAGGGAAGCAATGGTAAAAATGAACTATTGGAATTTCATCAAGATCAAGCTTTTGCACAGCAAAGGAAAGAGTTAACAAAACCAAAAGACAACTGACAGAATGGGAGAAGATATTTGCAAGTGACATATCAGATAAAGGGCTAGTGTCCAAAATCTGTAAAGAACTTATCAAACTCAACACCCAAAGGACAAACAATCCAATCAAGAAATGGGCAGAGAACATGAACAGACATTTCTGCAAAGAAGACATCCAGATGGCCAACAGACACATGAAAAAATGCTCCACATCTCTCAGCATCAGGGAAACACAAATCAAAACCACAATGAGATCCCACCTCACACCGGTCAAAATGGCTAAAATTAACAAGTCAGGAAACGACAGATGTTGGCGAGGATCTGAGAAAGGGGAACCCTCCTACACTGTTGGTGGGAATGCAAGCTGGTGCAGCCACTCTGGAAAACAGCATGGAGGTTCCTCAAAAAGTTGAAAATAGAGCTACCCTATGACCCAGCAATTGTACTACTGGGTATTTACCCTAAAGATACCGATTTAGTGATCTGAAGGGACACATGCACCCAAATGTTTATAGCAGCAATGTCCACAATAGCCAAACTATGGAAAGAACCTGGATGTCCATCAACAGATGAATGGACAAAGAAGTGGTATATATACACAATGGAATACTATGCAGCCATCAAAAGAAATGAAATCTTGCCATTTGCAATGACATGGACAGAACTAGAGGGTATTATGCTGAGCGAAATAAGTCAATCAGAGGAAGACAACTATCATATGATCTCCCTGATATGAGGAATTTAAGAGGCAGGGCGGGGGCTTTGGTGGTAGGGAAGGAAAGAAATGAAACAAGATGGGATTGGAAGGGAGACAAACCATAAGAGACTCTTAATCTCACAAAACAGACTGAGGGTTGCTGGGGGTCGGATTTGTGGAAAGGGTGGCTGGGTTGTGGACACCCGGAGGGTATACGCTATGGTGAGCGCTGTGAAATGTGTAAGCTTGATGATTCACAGACCCGCACCCCTGGGGCAAATAATACATTATATGTTAATAAAAATAATTTTTTTAAAATGACATCACTTTTTAGGGAAGGACTGAATGAGATAGAGAATTTCAGATGGCACTGGGAAAATGGTAAGATGGGCATCCTGTGGTCTGAGAAGGCTAGTGCTCCTACATGTGTGATCTCTAAGGTCAGGTTGCTGGGCTTGACCCCTAGGACAGATGTCAATGCTCACTCCCACATCCGTGTCGTGGGTTCCCATCGAGGCTCATCACATCTGCCAGTCACTGTCCCACTCGCTGGCGAGCCCGTGTGCACCCCTCATGGCCCGGGACCCACAGCTTCTCAAGTTCGAGACTTGAACTTAGCAAGGCACTTCCCGAGAAGGCCCAAGGAAGGGTGGACCCCATGAGTCTGAAGTCTCCAGGAAGGGCGAGGATTTCAACCAGGTACCAGGTAGAATCATGAGCGCCGCCTGTTGGGTGTGGAATGAACATATCTCAGAAGATACATCAATGTATCTTAACAGATCTCAGAAGGCAAAACTCTTGCCTGGAGATCTGCATTGGACCATGCAGTCCTACGAAGCTTCTTATTTTTCATAGCATTAGGAAAAATAAAAACCTGATATACATGAATACCTCATTTTATTGCGCTTTGCAGATGTTGCGTTTTTTACAAATTGGAGGTTTGTATGAACCCTGCCTGGTGCAAGTCTATCGGCCGTCATGTTTCCAACAGCAGGAGCTCACTAGCGTCTCTGTCACATTATGGTAATTCTTGCAATTGTTCAAACGTTTTCGATACTACTGTATTTGTGATGGCGATCTGTGGTCCGGGACTGTGAGTCGCTGAGAGCTCAGATGATAGCATTTCTTAGCAATAAAATCTTTTTAATTAAGATATGCCCCCTTTTTAGACATAGTGCTCTTGCACACTTAATGGACTACGATATAGTGCAAACATTTTCCTATGCTTTGGGAAACCAAGAAATTCGTTTGACTTGATTCACAACGATATTCATTTTTTGTAGTAGTCTGGGATAGGACCTGCCATGTCTCAGAAGCTGGCCTGTGGGGCAAAAAACAGCACTATAAGGTTGTTAGCAGCTCTGAAGATGATGGAGATTAATCCTCTCCCATTCGTTAGGACTCAATTATTATGACTCTTTACTGTTTTGTGCTCTCTCAAGTTCTGCAAACAGGCTTGGCTGCCTGTCTGAAGATAGAACATTCTTGAAACCAGAGCAAAATCCCCAGTGGGTGCTTTTTAATCACTCTTGACTCCATTACGGACAGTTACTTCTTATTCCACACAGACTTTTCAGCCAGTGCCAGACCACAGACAGAGACACTCTAGAGAGTCTGTAAACACCAGGCGCTCAGGGCGAGTCCTCCACAGTCCAGCCCAGGGAGGACTTCTCAGCGGCAGCCGCAAGGTGCTCCTGGTGAGGCCAGGGACGGGGCTGAAGAGCCAGAGAAGAGGGTTTGTCTACGCCAGTGTAATAGGCCAGTTCTTCTGGGGGACACCTGCACCCCACAGCTCCTGGCCTCTCTCGCCGATACGGAATGCTTTAGGACCAAGACACGCCACTCTGAATGTCTTCAAATCTGGTGACATCACACAGGAGCGTGGCTCTCCCGGCCCAAAGTCTGCTGAGGGCTCTAAAAGCACAGTGATGTGGCCGAGCTCAGGGGAGGTCAAGCAACGGGGGGCACCAATCCTATAAACTGTGCCCTCTTTTTCTACCTGTTTCTTTGTCTGTTCAATTAGAATGCACACCCCTTCGAACTGTTTCAATTAGATGGCCAAAATGATAGCAATCTGGAGGCTAGGAAAAAAGTTGTAGATATTTATGTAACATTTTAGGCAGGAAAAAAAGAAAAAGAAGTCAGCCATTTCCATGGCAACAGGCATGCTGCCAGAGCTTCTGGAGACAATTCAAGAGCCAAGGAAGAAGCAGCAATGGCCGATGACTGAATTTCAGGGATTAGTAGAAGACTTTTTCCAGATTCAGGTATCCTGTTGGGGCAGGGCTGGGAGGACCCAGGGAAGCTGAGCTCGGGCTCCCAGTGAGCAGGAAAGCTACATCCTGCCACTCCCTGGGGTCAAAGAAGCATGGACGTTGTTTCTTCCCACAGGCACCTGAACGGAGCCCGGCCTGAAAGCCAGAGCCTAAGGTTGTGCACTGCTCCGGCCACATAAACCCTTCCTCCAGGCCTGTCATTCACAAGCCAAGGACAGCAGAATCTGAATAATCACTTCATCCACCATGGGGCAGGGGGAAATATGGAACAATCAACATCATAAATGTCTGTGTCACTTTCACCTAAATTGACCAAATCTGACATTTTGCCATGCCTTTGCTTGGTTCTCCATCTGTCTCACTAGATACGCACATTTAGAATCTCAAGGTGTTGGCAGAATTGCTTTCTTCTGAAGGGTCCTGGTGGTTTGCTGGTGTCTGTGACACAGCTGCCCTGGTTCTCCCACGAGATGTCCTGGATTAGGCTCCCCCTTCCCCCCCATACTCCAGTACGACCACCCTTCACTGATGACATCAGCAATGACCTGATCCCCAAATGAGGTCGCCTTGTGAGGCACCGAGGGTCACGCCTTTGGCGTGTAGATTCTGCACATAAATGTGAGCAGTAATGCCAGGGAACTGGTTAGAAATATAAATTCTCTGGGGATGCCTGGGTGGCTTCATCACTGGGTGCCTGCCTTCGGCTCGGGTCGTGATGCTGGGGTCCTGGGATCGAGCCCCATGTTGGGCTCCCTGCTCAGCGGGAGTCTGCTTCTCCCTCTCCTGCCTGCTGCTCCCCCTGCTTGTGCTCTCTCTCAAATAAATGACCAAAATCTTAAAAAAATATATATATATATACATATATATATATATATATGTATATAAATTCCCTAGCCCAACTCTAAATCTACTGAGCCAGAAACTTTAGATGTGGAATCTTGTGATTGACATTTTATCAAAACCTAATGATGTGCTAGTGTACAGTAGCTAACTGAACACAATTTAAAAATTTTTAAAGAATCAATAAAGGGCACTCCCGGTGATGTTCACGCCCCGTCTAGGTGGGGAACCACTGGTTTAAGCTACTCGTGTCTGATAGCCGCTCACGGCTGCTGCCAGCCCCCAGCGGATGGATGCCCAGCCCAGCGGAGCATCTCCATTCCAAGGAGGTTGAGGGCAAGTGGGGCCTGTGGCCCCAGGGGTTGACTAAGAATGGGGAGATAGTCTCTTGACCTCATGAGAGACGCTGTAATCTCAGTGGTTGGTGAGAAGGAGGCTCCGTTGTTCCCTGACCTGGTAGCCAGGAGCTCAGCTCAGTGGAAACGGTCCCTCCCCACTGTCCATGTTACTGTAGCTGCCTTGTTGGACTCTCGTCTCCCCACCGTGCATTTCAGAATGGCGTAACTGGGGTTGTCAGCTGGATGCAATCTTCAGTCCCTCCATCTGAGAAATCCCGACACTGATCTATCAGCTGGGAGAACCAGTCCTGTGCCCAAGAAGCCTGTTCTGGGAAGTGCTCATTAACAGCTAATGAAATGAGTGTAATTGAAGTGTGAGGCACTTTCTGCCAACGTGACATCAAGGATGGGCTCTGTCTTTGAATATACATCTCTGATGTTATCAAAGCACCCACCTCCCCTTGCTCCCCCATCCCCCCTCCTGCCCCCTTCCTCCTCCCCCTCCCCTACCTCCTCCCCCTACTCCTCCTTCTTCTAAGGAAATTAAGATACACTTACTGTGACGTATAAACTAACTAGATTAGGTCCTTGCTCTTTGGTAAACATGAAAATTGGCCTTGGTTCGGATGGCTTATTGCCGCATTAACTGTTGCCAACATCTGGGAGGCGTGTTTCAAAGAAACAGAACCTCTTACATTGCCAGACAACATCATTAGGTTCCCAACAGATGGTTCTCACCACATGCTCGTGGGCACCTACCTTCATGATTCACTGAGAAACACAGCTGGCTTCTAAGCCTGAGAAAAGCAGAGTTGAAACCCATGATCGCAGCCATGTCCCGGGGTACCAACGTTTGTTTTCCTCAGGGTTTTTCAATGCCAGCATCCCTGGTTGGTGTTTTGGGTTGGAAGAGCCTTTGCTGGGGAGGGGCAGGCTGTCGTGTGCATTCTGGGATGCCTAGCATCATCACTGCCCTCTGTGCACGAGACAGTGGAGGAAATGCTCTCCCAGCCTGGATAACCACGTATGTCTTGAGATGGTCCCACATGTCCCCAGGGAGGGGGATTAACCTGAGCCCTGACTGAGGATCTCTGCTTTGGCCTGAATGAAAGCAAGGGGGTCCCTCCTCCCCAAGGATGTGCATGTCACCTTAGAGACGGGAGTTCCTCAATGAGCACACTTTGGGGTGCTTCTAGTGGTTCTCAACCAAGAGGACCTGTGATGGGCTCCCTGTGTAACATCAGGAAAAACACATGTGATAAGACAAGAATAAGAATGCAATAATAATGAGCCATATTTATTAGGTGCTTAACATGTGCCAAGCACAGGTTAAAATTCCATGCCGTCAAAGCCTCTCAATACCCCTACCCGTAGCTGCTATTATGCTTGTCCTCATAGAGGAACTGAGGAGGAGGAATCCGTCTGCATTGCCGAGGAGAGAACGGTGGATCTCGGACTTGGACTTGAGCCTGCGTCTCTAGAGCTTCGACCCCATCCCAATGCCACTGATGGACATCTACTGTTCCTTCCTGCCCAGCAGGTAAACCTGTTGTCTTCTAGCAGCCGTTCCGCCGTTTCCCCTTTGCCATACACTCTGCCTCTGCTCTCAGTCTACACGTCTTTAGCAAGATTAACCCAGCCCTTGTCACTGGAAGGGTAGCCGAAGGAAGGAACCCATGTCATTTGCTGCTTTCTTCAGGAAATCTTGTCCAAAGGGATGACAACACCAGAACAAAACGCCAGAGGATGCTGGCACTTTAGGGGAATGCGATATACGGTCGTTATCTTCTCCGACACATTGTCCTGGCAAGGGGCGCCGCCTGAGCAACAGCCGCCCTCCGGGTCTGAGTGTGCTGGTCCTTCCTTAGTGCTTTCGAGCTAAAGGGACAGAGGAAGAAAGCCCAAGGGGACACGAGACAGGCTCAAGTAGCAAGGTCAGGCCTTGGGAATAGAGGACAGAGGGGGAGGGACAACGGGACCCTCGCCACGGGGGACACGAGGTCACTGGGCTCACCTGCAGGAGTGGCTGGTGCCGGGCCTGCACAGCCTGCCTCTCTCCCCTCCGACACCACGTGCTCCTCTCTGCCTTCACGTCCCCGTACGCAGGACCCCCTCCTTTCTAAATAAAAAAGTACATCACCCTTCTGAAAGTCGAATGGAGCCCAGCTGGCCACGGAGGACTCGTAAATACAAGAAAATAGACCAGACGTGGCTAGGAAGGCAAGGAATGGGGGCTGACGCGGCAACGAGGTTCAAAGAAGCTTCCAGACAAGGAAGGGTAATGCAGTCGGAATGCTTTAGAAACAGGCAAGCCTTGTCTCCCTACCCGGGACTTTAATTCACCCAATAACTCTTGGAGTTGCAAGACGTGGATGGCCCACACTTCCCGTATTAAGGAACCCTGCGGTAATGCCAGGACACCGCGCAAAATGGCAGCCGCTCAACACTTCAGGTGGCTCCGTCTATAGAGCCTCTGACACTTGATTTCAGCTCAGGTCATGACCTCAGGATCCTGGGATCGAATCCTGCTTTGGGCTCAGTACAGAATCTGCTTGTCCCTCTCCCTCTGCCTCCGGCTCCCCCCTTCTCTCCCTCTCTAAAATAAATTTTAAAATCTTAAAAAAAAAAAAAAATACCCCCGTATGGAGGCTTCTGGCTGGTTCCGTTGGTGGAGCGTGTGACTCTTGATCTCGGGGTCGTGAGTTCAAGCCCCAAGTTGGGTGTAGAGATTACTTAAAGATGAAAATCTTAAAAAATGCCCCAGTATTCTGGGACACTGGAGGATCCCACACTCTCACTGTAATGATTACTCACCCCAGCCTGTCTCCGCTCTCCAAGAATGCCCAGGTAGACGAGCCTGCCTTGTGCACAGACGGAGCTGTGATCCAGAAAGTTCAAAGAAAACGAAGATGCCTTTTATTTTATTTTTTTAAAATTTTTATCTTATTTTGAAAACTAAGATGACTCTTAAGTCCGTTAAAGAATGCCACACAAAGGAGGCAGGTCCCGGTCAGGAAGGTTCTGCTTCCTTTCACTTTTCAGAGAGCTGGAGTCGATTTTATGTGTAAATGTTTTTCCCACAACAGTCGAATGTCTCACCAAAGCCGGGCTGCCTGGCAACGCAGACGTGTTGTGGGGAGCTGGGGAGGGGCCCTGGGCAGGAGACATTATTTCTTCACTTCTTCCCAAGCAGAAAGAAAATCGTTCCTTTTCTCTGTTCCAGAAGAATACATTTAAAATGACAAGCTGAACAAAATGAAAACAAACCTTTCCTTTGGAGACATTCAACGGGGAGATGAATTTTAGGCAGAGTGTGGGGAAACGAGACTCTAGAATTGTCTGAATTACCTCCAGATTTGCAGTCAGTGCGAACCCGACTGTGTTTTGGGGTCTCGTCCTAATGATGGGTCCGGGACAGTCGGGTTATTCCTGCCCTGGAGGATGGATGCCTCGTTGGAACGGAAGAGCCAAATCGTCCAGGGGCGAGCCAGGGATCTGGAAATCTGCCTTTCAGGCTTTTCCATACCCTTGGACACAAAGGGGATCAAAGACAGAAAAAAAAGCTCCCCCAAATTCACCTGGCACAAAGGCGTGTTCTCCACATGGTGAAGGCTCAGAGCCCCACTGGGAGCTCTGCTCTCCCAGCAGCTGGAGGGGCCGAGGGGCACACGGCAGTTCAAGCTTCCCTGGATGACATGGGGTAAGGCCCCGGAATGCACGCCTGTCCTCTCCGGTGTGAGTGGGACAGTGGGCCTCCCCCACGGCATGTCCTTGCGCGACCTCAGAAGGTGGCCTCACTGGGAAACAGGGTCTTTGCGGAATAACTCGTCCCAGATCTCCGGATGGGATCATTGCAAGAAAGGCGAGGGGATCTGAGACACGGACGCCGGGGGCCAGAGAGGGGACAGCGTGTGAGAACAGAGGCAGGGCCGGAGCAATGCAGCCGGGAGCTGAGGCCCCAGCTGGAGGAGGAAGAGGCAGGGAAGGATCCCTCAGCCTCCAGAGGAAGCACCCCACCATCAGCCCTCATCTCCAGATCCGTGAGACTCCACGATTCCAATGCTTTACATCGTCCCGTTTGGGGTAGTTGGTTACAGAAGCCTGAGGAAAAAAAATACACTCTGCTCCTTTGAGCCTTGACTTAGACCAGGAGGGGCACCTCAGCCCGGGGGCACCATCAGCTCCCTGGACCTGCACGGTGATGCTGGATGGTGATTCTGTTGTCCCCCGGCGAAAATGCAGAGACTGCACCGAAAGCCCGTGTTTTTAGGGTCTCGCCAAAATCGGCAACTTGGGGGCCGGAGTCGTGGGTCCCTGGCTTCGTCCCTCAGCATCACGGTTTTAAGACCCACCCTCGCCGTGGCCCGGATCACGACCTCAGTAGTCCCTCCTGCGGCCCCACGCTGTCCCAGGACACGGGGAGGTCGCGTCTTGTTTACTCGTTTGCCGGTCGACAGACACGGGGGTTGTTTCCACGTTTTGGTCACTGTGGACAGTGCTGCTGCGAACGTGTGTGTTTGTGCATTTGTGTATGTTTGGGATAAATCGAAGTGTGAGGGGGCTAGACCGTGCAGCTCCCCGGTCGGCTTCAGTCAGGACAGGCGCCCACCCATGGGGGGACAGCACCGTGCCCTCCGCCCTGGGCTGCCGGGAACCGGGTTTACCTACAAAAGGTCCACGTTGCAGAATCCTTCCAGAGGAGGGGGCAGCCAGGCCACGATCCCCAGGGGCCCTCCTTCCTCATGCATTAAGCTTCTAGGAATGAGTCCACCCACACATCGCGTCCTGCTTGGAGAAAGAACACCTCTCCCAGCACCCCTGCGTGCAAAGTCACTCGTTCATCGCTTTAAAAGCCTCTTCCTTCCCTGCTTCCACCCTTTATCCTTTTCATTTATTTATTGGAAGATGCTGGGAACGTGGAGAGGCTGTTAAGGGCACAGGACGTTGCATGGATTGGGTTGGGGCAGGAGCAAGGGACGCCGGTTCTTAGCAAGAATGAGCACACACCCAGCCGTCCGACCGGGACAGGACGCAGGAGTGAGGAGCCCCGTGACCGAGCGCTGTCCGTGCCCCGGCGGAGGGTACCCGCTTTGCCCCCTTCTTCTGTGATCCTGCCCCTACAATCACGGACTGTTACAGTAGACAAAATAGTGTCCCTCCCCTGATCCCATCTCTTAGGATTTATGCCCCAAAGGCTGCATTATTGGTGCCAGCCACAAAACCTAACCAAGAAAGGGCAGAGCAGCCCTACAAACTGCTGCTCAATTGTCGGGTGTCCCCGAGGAAGCTCACAAATCCCGGGAGAAGGAATAAACACGGAGATGGAGAGGTTCCTGTGGATGCTTCTGTGCGGGGCTGGCTGGTGCAGAGGGCAGCTGCCTCGGAGGACGGCTCGGTGGCCGGTCCTGGGCTGGTGAAATGCAGCAGGACCACTCGAGGGCCATGGGAGTCCAGACACATGGGGAATCCCCTAGACCTTCAACTAGGTGGGTAAGTCTCCCATCACACACCGCTCATGTTCTGCTCTCGCTGATGCCTCTCTGGGCACATGCACACAACCACAAAGTCCCTGGTCTTCCGAGAGACCCCGGGGAGCCCCCACCAGACCTCCAGAACACAGGTGTCCAGGAACTCTAAGATCACGACCCTGAGCCGGGCGAGAACGTCTCCAGTGGTGACGGGGAACGGGAGGATTCATAAAGCTGCTAACCCAGATGACACAAGCAAGGACTAACTACGGGAGACGGAATGAACAGACCGAGGGATTACAATCCTGATGACCTCGTTTAAAAACACGGCAGGCTCTTCAATACTTTCTTTTTCCATTGAAAGGACCCCTTTCCTCCTCTCTTTCGAGACATTTATAACGTGTAGCCATTTGCTAAAGCCTGTACCTGTAAATGCAGGTTGAAAACATGTCCCCCTTTTCTCCCAACGGGATCTCTCCAGAATTCAGAAACTCGGATGAAATATTCTCATTCTTCACGACGATGAATGTATTAGAATAGACTCGATGAGAATCTGTTCTCTTTGCAAGGGGACTCCACTGGACAAGTCCGTAGCCTGGCTTCTCGGCATGAAGGCACTTTAAAGGTCTACCCGAGATTCCTTGTCATTAGACACTTTTTTTTAAAAAAAAGATTGTATTTATTTATTTGACAGACAGATCACAAGTAGGCAGAGAGGCAGGCAGAGAGAGAGGAGGAAGCAGGCTCCCCACTGAACAGAGAGCCCGATGTGGGGCTCGACTCCAGTACCCTGGGATCATGACCTGAGCTGAAGGCAGAGGCTTTAACCTACTTTAACCCACCCAGGTGCCCCCATCAGACACTTTTAAAAAACAGAGGTTGACCTTAGAAAGCCCCTGACACCCCTTGGCTATGACTAGACTTTTTACTGAAAAAATATCATATCTGTGAATAGACATAGCATCAGTATCCTTCCTACACGGACATCAGTAATCCCATTCAATGAGACTAGACTGATTTTTTTTTTTTTTTTAACAAACCAATGAGATTTACTGTGTCTGTGATAAAAATGAAATAATAAGCATTGTCTTTCAGATGGAAAACTAGGACGTGCCCATGATCAGACTCTCCCTGTGAATCGTCTCCGAGGCTTTGTGACCTTCGTATAAACTTCAGGAAAATCGCACGCAGAACGTGTCCGGACAACCTTCGTGCCCGCTGCTGGGTGGGAACGCCCACGACATCATCAAAGGATCAAACTGCCAACTGGGGGGGACCCTCTCCCCTCCATGGGGGACTGAAGGCACCAACCTCATTCCACTGTGTGAAGACGCTTCCAACTCCAGGCTAGAGATTTAATCGACTGGCTGCTGAGAATCCACTCGGATCGTCCACCATTGCTTTCTTTACATTTCCAAAGAGATGTCTCTTATTCAACGGCGGCTAGCTCCCGTCAGACAGAGACCTGGCTTACTCCTGACTTACAGGATTGTCTCCTGAAATAAACCATTCTTGTGCACATTGGGCCCTAAATGATCTTGAGGAGAGATGGTTGCTGATACTTCATGTTGTGGATTGACATCAGCAGATAAAACCTGAGTCTGATTATATACACTGGAGTCGCTTCGTTGGTTAGATCTCGCTTTCTGGGAATCTACTTTTGGCCACTTATTGTCCTCAGGTCGTCTGATGGACCTCTGTGTCCTCTCAAGGGTTTTAAATGCCCCTTAATGGTCACTCATGCCTCAAATGATGTCCATCGGGATCCGACACCTTGGGGAACTCAGTGATCCAACCACTCGTGTGTCCGCACACTCAGCCCGGCTGCATTATCAGGGGTAGCGATGGGAACGCCGTACAAGCCGCTCACACTCTCAGTTCGCTAGGGGACAGACCCAAAGCAGAGAGGATGTCAAAATCACACGCAAGCCACAGAGCCCAGCCTTGAAAATTCCTTGTGCTGACAAATCCAGTTTCGTCATGCAAGCAAAGCTTAATTCAGCTTGTTTGGCAAGACAAGCGAGGCCAACCTGACCTGGGTCGTTGCTCACTTATCCCTCGGAAAATCACAAGCAAGACTTAAATTGTTCTCCTGAGTTGATAGGAGGTCACCCCTATCCCTTTGCCTTTCATTGAAGAAAATTCTCATATTGTAAACAATGTCCGGGAAGAATAGTCAGTCCCTGCCTCTGGGCTCTGGGACCTGCCTGTTTCCTAACACATATGCAAGGACCTCCCCCGCCCCGCACAGAACTCTCAATTCTGAGCCTCATTCCAGGCTTTGCTTCCAGGGTTCCCGGCATGCAAACTTGGCCTTTTGGTGTGTTCACAATAAACTTCAGTGATTCATTGGTTTTACTACTTTTGTTTTTTTTTTCCCCCTGAACTTTGGACACTGCAAATTCAGCCCATTCTCGGGTGCGGAGGACCCTGAGCCACCCCCTTTGCCTTGTAGACATCAATTCTGGTTACTCAGTGATGAGGTCAAGACGCAGGAGCCTCCCCAGCTCCCTCCCCTAGTGGCCTGCGAGGTCAGGACCAGCCGAGCTAAAGTGAACATCGGTCCCAAGCAGAAGAAGTCATGCAAACTCCGTCTACCGCAGAGCTTTGAAGAGGCAGGGGTCTAGGGCAAGTGCCATCCCCCACGCCCCGAGGCCTTCATGACGTCAAGGCACGTGGGGGTGGTAATGTACTTTTCTGATTGTCGGTATATTCTGGAAGCCCTTGGAATAGAAAGTCATGCCTCTGCTTGCCGTAAGAATCTCGAAGTTTATTTCAAGAAGCCTCAGTTGGGAATGAAGGGAAACATCCAGGAAAAGGAACGTCTGTGATCTAGTTTTGGTAGCACGAAATCCATAAATATTTGCTGGATCTTTGCTCCACACCAAGGGGCTTAACGCCCATGAGTGGACACACTTCGACGTGTCCATGAAACACATCTGGTTATGCGTTTTTCATCTGTGTTGGCGATCACGATTTCTTATTTTCTCCCATAGTTTTCCGAAATCGCTATGACTACGGAAAACAAAGCGTCAACTTTCCACACCTTGACACCTTTGAATTAAATACACGAAGTTGTGAGCCAAAAGCCAAAAGCTGCTTCCCTGGGCCTGTGGAAGACAGCATCATTCGTGAAAATGATCTTATAAAGGAGGCCTAGGCCAGGCTCCCAAATGGGCTACCGGCTCCCTATAAAAATTCCTAAAAAGTCCTGGCGGTCTCCAAATAGAGCCTTGTCATTAAAGCCACTGTGCAAGGTGACAAAGGAGAATGCCTCTGCATCTCACAGGAGAGGTCTTTGAAGGTCTCCTGCAAGCCCCCCGAATTTCTCGGTAGAAAGGTCCCCACGACGGGCGAGACGGGTTTCCCTGCAGTCCACCCCACGGCCACGGCTGGAGGCCACTGCAGGCACGCAGGTCCCGTAGGCACGTGCCCTCCCATAGAATTCACTGTCTGCCTGCGTCTGTGTCCTTCCTCTTAGTGCGTATTTTATCCTCGAAACAATTCATTGAAAAGCGAACGTTATGTTTAACTAAGTTACAATTAACTATGTTTTCTGGAAGGAAATGGCAGTGGCTTCCTTCTGCCTCCCGTCGTGACCCCACGTCCCCTCCACCTCTCCCCCAGGCCTCGGGTCTGTGTTTGGAACGTTCGGGAAGGCTGCTGCTGTTCTGGCCCTGCGCAACACCGACCCCGGAACCACGCCACCATCGCCCTCTGTGCTCCAAAGTCCTTGTCATTATAAAACAAAACAAAACAGTTTTGCTCTTTAAACAAAATCACGGCGAGGCAGGGATCAATATGGCATTGAGAACAGACCTGGTGGGTATGGTTTTACGCAAGGCACGGAGTCCTTTTACTGTTAAAACAGAAGTCAGCGCTTAGGGAAGTAGTGATGGATGTTTAAATACAACCCCTCCTCGTGATAGTCAATGTTCACAGACACACTTTTATGGACCAGATGCTGTCAGAAGCAACTTACAAATAAATAGTGGCCCTTGGGGGCTTCCTACCCCTTCAGCAGGAGGTGCCATGAGGCCATCTGATGTGGGGACAAGGGGACAGAGGTACGTGGAGGTCGGCTGAGCTGCCCACAGTCCCATAGCCAAGCAAGTACAGGAGCCAGGCTCAGAGCGGAGCCAGCTGGTGCGGGAGCTGGTCCTCACCGCCGTTCCTGCCCGAGATGATGGCAAATACAGAAAACAGCCCCACCTGTCCAATGAAGCAGATCTGGGGGTTCCCCCAGCAGCTGAAGGCCCATACCTCCTGGGACCCAGGCACCCGGTGACTCACTCAAACCCGCCCCGGGTGGACCACAGAGCCCGCGTTTCTGAAAGCAAAGTTAAGGCTCAGTCCAAGTCCGAAGGAGAGAATGATGACTCGGGAAGCGTGACGTGTGGCGGTGGTGCCCTCCTGGTCTTCTGCATCTACTTTCCAAAGTCAGGGCTGTGTATATTTATTGTACAATGAAATGATCGGAAGCTGAGGGTGCCGAGGGACCCAGGGAAACCGACACTCAAACCTTGCGGATCAGTGTCCCTCCCAGCCAAGGCAGGAGGAAGCAAAACCCAGACCCTCCGATCTGAACATTTGCTCTCCTGGCCCCGTTATAGGTTGACGCTTGCATCAAGCCACCGGCGCCCTGAGGGGGAGGGCCGCCCCTCCTCTCACAGTCAGCTGGTGCCTGGCTGGCCACTGAGGCTGAGAGTGCAGACGTCACAGGAGTCCCTGCAAGGCAAACTTTGAATCCTCTGAATGATCGAGGATTTTATGACATCAGGGACCACGAAGACGTAGAAGTCCTCGATCCTACCCAGAACACACGGGTGAGCGAGGATCAGGTCCAGGGAGTCCACTTAAAAGTTGAAAGAGTGCATGACAAGGACGGGGACCGGACATGCATTCTAGAAGAGCACTGTTCGAATCTGAAGGATGAAGAGACACCTTGAGAAGCACTGAAACCTTGGAGTGCATTTTGTGAAACAAACACAGACCCTTCAAAGCTGACCGTTCTTGACCCTATACAACAGAACTTAAAAAGAAATACACGATAGAATGCTATCATTCTATTTCGCAGATATTTTCTCAAGCAACTCACTCAATGCATGATTCACTATTTGTTTTAAGAAAGAAAACAAGGCAGAGCTGTAATCATGACCCCAGTCCTTCTGCACTAGAATGGGGGGGAGGGCATGATTTTTATCATCTTTATCTTTTAAACAAGTCCCAAATATTTTCTCCTTATTATGAAATCCTGGTCTGCATTTTAAGAGGATTCTCCATACATGGCTTTTCTCCAGTGTTAATAACCCTTGGAAACCAGACGCTCCCGGACCAACCTCAAAAGCGTCTCACAATGACGGAGCTGCCCTATTAGACCTTGCGAAGTCTCCTGAGTCAGCAACCGTGATGACAGGGGGGTTATTCTGTCATTTCAATTTACTTTCTGTTCTTTCTCTTTTTAGGAGAAGGAATACCGCCACATGATGTTTTTCCGTTGGACACACTCCTTTAATCGTGCTCAGGAACGGATGTTCCCTCAGCCCTGACTTGGCAACATTCAACCTCGCGAACTTTTTTTGTTAAAGGGCGCCCCCTTGCCTTTTTACACACACACACCCGAGGTAAAAATACCATAAATGTCGTAAACCCTATGTCTCTTCTTGGGGTCTGCAAAAACAGACTCTCAATCACGCAACAAGTACCCGTGTATCTACAGAAGAATTCAAAGCTAGAGAGAAATTGCATCCCTCTCCAAGTTCAAGGACAACTCAATGTCAAAGAAAGCAAGCGAGTGAGCGAGCGAGAGAGAGAGATTCGTTCACCCTTGCTTCTTTTGGATGCGGTTTCTGGCCCCCTTCCCCCGCCCCCTAACCTGCGATGTGAGAGGCATCACTTAGTGCCCATGGGCAGCTGCAGAATTGGGCTTCACTGTGAAGCCGGAGGGTCCCCCGAAGGTAGCAAGACCCCAGACGTCCAGCCCCACCGCACACGAGGCCCACGCAGGACTGCCCGGGGCCAGCCCAGGCACCTACCTCAGGATGAAGAGGTCCACAGTGGAATTGCTGGCCACGGTGACGTAGGCAGTGACCACGTCTCCTTGTTTGACCGGCCGAGAGGGCAACCAGATGACCACGTTGCTGTCCAGACGCAGCTCGCTGAGCTGGGCCGTGTCCTGGGCCCGGTAGAGGCTCACAGCACCGATCCTCTGCAGGTGGGGCACGGCCTCGTCCAGCCCGTCCTTCCCCGGCCGGATGGCATTACCCTTCCGGATGTCGCCATCTGCACAGTCCCCACGGGCGTCCCCCGGCTGCACGGAGTAGTAGAGCTCCACGGGGCTCCCCTCGGGTGGCCCGGGTGCCTTCTTCCTCCCGGCCACCACGCTGGGGGGCCCGAACCAGGCGGCCAGCAGCTCCAGCTCGGCCACGCACAGCCCCAGGGCCCCCTGCAGCCGGCAGCCAGCCCGCACCTCCCGGGTCTCGCGGAAGGCGAACAGGCGCAGGCACGGCAGCCTCTCGCCGGGGCTCGGGGCTGCCCAGTCCCGGCCCAGCAGGTAGAACAGCACCTGCACCTTGGGCCGGCTCAGGTACACCTTGTCCCGCAGGATGTGTGCCTTCAGCTTCCAGTTGAGACCGAACTTACTGGTTGGACCTAGAAAGTTCGAAGTGACCATCAGCTCCAGAGGCACGACTTTCTGCACGGAGAAGGGCCCGTAGCTGGCGTTGAGGACCGGGGGCCTCTTGGCCTTGTAGGTGAAGAAGGACTCCACCCTGGTGTGCAGGCTGGAGTTGCGCATGACGTCCTGGTGGGCCTCCTTCAGGAAGAAGGAGGTCTCCGCTCCGAGGATGCGGTAGCTCACGGGCAGGAAGGGTGGCAGAGAAGAAAACCGCGGCACGTTGTCTGTGACTCCCCGGCCCTCGATCACTGCAGGGGGCAGAGAAAGAAAAGGAAAGGACAAAGACGGGGTTATTGCTGGACTCCTCGGGCAGCAGGTCCATAAGCAATTTAGAAATGAGGAGGAACATTTCAAAGCCCACGTGGCCAGAATGTCTATGGTCTCCTGGGATCAGCCAGTAGAGGACCATATGCTAGTTACACACTTGTATTAGGTTGAAGCCAAGAAAATGTAGATTTTCGTACGTTCAGAATGATTCAACAGGGATGATTTCATAATGCCACCGAGCAGAAAGCTGGCAAGATACCCACGAGTGTGGAGTTCGGATGTTTATTAATAATTTGCATGAGTTTAAAGCATTTTGATGGCACGGATACATGGAGAGGAAAACAGACCAATGGAATGGATGAGTCTGTAAACAAACTCACGTGTGCCTGGAAACGTAGCATGTGATAAAGACACCCCCCAAGTCATGAGTCAGAGAGAGAGTTTCTCATAAATGCTACTAGGACAAAGGGCTAGCCACTTGAATCAAAAGATACAACATTAAAAAAAAAAAAGATACAATTAGATCCATACCTCACACCATACACAAGAATAAAGGTCAAGTGAATCAGAGATCTACACATAAGGAAATAAAATTTTTCCAGTACTAAAAGAAGATAAGGGATGAACTCCTTTAGGAGCTGGGTGCAGGGAAACCTTTCTAATGATGACTCAAAACCCAAAGGCAATTTTAAAAAAGTGATAAACTTGCCTATGTAAAAATTTTTTAAAAGTCTTCTGCATAACAACAAATTCATTAAGTCAAAAGGAAACATGGTGCCCTGGGAGATACTCCAAACTGCTCGCTTACACCACACGAACCAGCCTGGGGATGGGCTCTATTTGATGCACGGTATTTTAGAAGACCGCTAAGAATGGAACCATCTTGAACAACTGGGAAGTATCTGAGTTTCCAGCTTCTCTTTACACATCCGAGGACCTGGCAACCTCTAGGTGTCATGTCCACCTGGCAGTAAGGGGAGAGGTCACTCGGCAGGCCACGGGGCTCGATTCTGTTACCTGCTTGTATCAGTGCAGGTGCATCTGAGTTGCAAAACCCCGACGGGAATCCACAGCCTGGGAGCCGTCCTTGCCCTGGAGGCTGGAACTCAGTGCTCAGACAGGCGAGAGCATCACCCCTGCCTTCCTGCCCTCCTCGGTCCAACGCAGACGTGGACAGCCGTATGACCAGCAGGCTCCTTGCCGCTCGAAGGTTCCCTTAGCTTCCTCTTACACTGTGGGAGGCTCACTGAGGACTTGCTACACGCACAGGGCAAAGAGGTTCAAGTGCCCAATGGCTGACTTTGTAAAGCCCCCCAGAGCCCACAGCCATGCCCTTGTCTTTGAAAACCAGCCCAGAAATGCAAGTGGGCCCCCATTCATACAGCTGCCTCTCCTCCAGCAGCTCCACCCTCCCCTGCTGGCCTTCAGCCCATCTAGCATCTGGGGAGGCCTGTGTGTCTCTCCTCTGGAAGCTCCCCTAATCCTCCTCCCAGCAGGGACACTGGCTAGCAGATCAAAGCTGCCTTCCCTGGTGCTGCTGGCCAAACGGGCTTGGGTTGTCAAGATGGCTTTTCAAAGAAACAGCACCCTCCCTTGTTCTCTGCCAGAGGCTTTGTTCTGAGGCCCCCAGGAGCAAGGGTGATCCCCCTCTCTCTCTGAGGGATGTGTCTGCACGTCCATTTTAACCCTCTCCTTCCAGAACCAGGTGAAATCACCCTCCACATCCTCTGCCAACGCAGAACATCCCAGAAAGATCACTGGCTCCACGTCCATCTAAGCAACTTAGAATATTTTGTAAAAACCAAACTAAATAGCCACATCAGATGTTTTGCTCCTGTGTTCTTGTCCCTCTCCAAAAAAAGCTCTTACACCTTGAAGTGTGGCTATTTAGAGACTGGTTTGTTTGGGGATGGGGTCCTGAAGGAGCAGGGAAGGATACACTCCATCATGGGAAGCACGGCCAACAAGCCTTTTCTCCGTTCTTCATTCTCCCTGTGTGCACAGATTCATTTTTGCTACTTTTGGGTCCCCCCCCACAAAAAAAGCCTAAAGTATGAATCTCTTATGTTTTAGTAAATGCTGAGCTTGTTTTCTATAAAATAAAGCTGGAGTGGGCTTGCTTTCCTGCTGTCTCCTTTCTCAGGATTCTCCCATATTTAAGTAGGTCACTCCTTCTCCTTCTCACAGAGGAAAAAGTGCCTCGGTCTTACTTTCCTGCTGAACCCGGTTCTGAGTTGTTCAGTTCATGAGAGATTTAATGTTAGGAAGAAGAGACAGACAAGGTGAAGAAAGGTTCTAGACAAGGGTCTAGAATGGTGGTTAAGGGCATGAAGCTTGTTCACGGAGGCATTGAGGGTTGACCTACTCAGCCATCATTGGATCTTGACCAAGTTCTTACCTCCTGGGACTTTCAGTTTCCATGGATGGATGGATGGAGGGAGGGACGGACGGATGGATGGACAGAG